>NW_027526949.1:127392-350485 GCF_008692635.1 Crocuta crocuta
AAAAAAAAAAAAAAAAAAAAAGCTCTGTAAGAGATTCAGACTGCTATGCAAGTGCTCTGCTTCTTGGGCTCTGTGATCTAGTAAAACCAATGGTGCATGCAGTGTCACTGGCAGATAGGGATGCTATTTGCATCCTGCCAAAACCCTGCCTTTGAGAACAAAGGAGCGAGTTCCTTTAGGGTTCTCTTAGGGTTATCATACTCTGTGGGTTAGGTCAATAAAAACTACAAGAACCCAATCCAGATAGAACTACTAATGGCCAGACCACTAGACGAGAATGGAGATTTGAGCCACCTCAGCAGACAGGTGCTGGCTTATGGCAACAAAAATACAGAATACAAAGGGTAGTGGAAAAAGGTAGTTATAAGTACAAGCTATGAGGAAGTGAATGGTTACAGAAATAAGGAATGCAATTGTCATGCATATTTCTTCCTTACTTTGTTATAAATTTATTTGCCTGTGTGCATGTGTATTAAGCACATATTTTTGTTTTTCTCCATCTCTTATTTCTTTATTATGTAACGTAAAATGTATAGGCTTTATACCATTGTTAATTTTACAGCATAGTATTTAAGTTACAGAACATAAGGGAGACAAGGAAACATCACTCAAGGACTTTAGCTCTCCTTTGGTGAAGGAGTTAGTATGTTTTTATTTGTATGCAAAATGTCATTTTAACATATTAAAAGGAATTAGGACCTTGTTATTGTCTTTAGAGATTAAGCATGTTTTGAAGAGATGTATAAGGTGCCTACTGACAAAGAGTGAATTTATGATGGTTAATTTTGTGTGTCACCTTGACTAGGCCACAGGGTGCCCAAACATTATTCTGGGTGTGTCTATAAGGGTGTTTCTGGATGACACTAACATCTGAATTGGTAGACTGAGTAAAGCAGGTAGTCCTCCCTAATGTGGGTGGGCCCCATTCAATCAAGTGAATATCTGAGTAGAACAAAAGGCTATTCTACTTGACTGCTTCAACTTGGAACACCAGTCTTCTACCCTTGAACTGCAGCTTCCATCTCAGCTCTCCTGACTCTCAGACCTTCAAACTCAGACTAGAGTTATACCATCAACTCTCCTGGGTCTCTAGCTTGCCAACTGCAGATTTTGGGACTTCTTGCTCCCCATAATTGCATAAGCCAGTCATACACACACTCATGGACACATACATACACATGCATACATATGTTATATGTTATATATACATATATTATAACATATGTATGCATGTGTATGTATGTATATATATATACCCTGCTGGTTTTGTTTCTCTGGAAGACTCAGACCAATACAGTGAGTTATTAGCCCTTTACCATACCCTTTTGGTACACAAGTGGAATCGTTAGTCTCAACACTTTGACCAGATTTGGGTGAAGGTGTCCCTTATGTCTATGAAGGCTGATCTCAATATTTGGCACAGCAAGCATGCTAAGTAGGCAATGGCCACTGCCACTGAGGATCCTTTCTTAAGGCTTATTAATTGGTTTCACTTCCTGCTGGTCAGCAAAATTTTTGAGTTGTCTTGCTGCCTACTGTCAAGCTTGTGCTTTAGGGTGTGCAGTTTTATGCTGTATCTGTAGAGTCCTCTAAAGCTTATGTTTAGGATTAACTAATATAAGTTGGAAAGGTTAATAATGAAAAGATAGGTGTTGGAGTGGGGGGCTTGGGTGGCTCAGTCAGTTTAGCATCAACTCTTGATTTCAGATCAGGTCATGATCTCATGGTTCATGAGTTTGAGTCCAGCGTCGGGCTCTGTGCTGATAGCTTGGAGCCTGTGTGGGATTTTCTTTCTCCCTCTTTCTCTGCCTCTCTACCTCCCCCACCTCAAAATAAAGAAACCTTAAAAAAAGTTTTAAAAAAAGATAGATGTGGTTTAGAGATAATGCTCTCATTTTAACTTTTATACTTCAATATCCTTAGTTGGGGAATATGAAATAGATGAGAAATAAGAAATTAAGAATATGAGAATGTATAGAAAAAGTAACTATTGTGGAAGCCGAAAATGAAGTATTTTTTATGGACTGGAATGGGTGATAAATATTGTCAAATAGTTCTTATTACAGCTTTTTTGCCCTCTACTATACATGTCATAAAAAATAGCTATTGTTATAGAGGCACCAAGTAAGAGAAAAAGAAGTAATAAAAATCATTAGCTTATTTAGGACCATAGCATTATCTATGATGGGAGATTTTTTAAATACAAGTTATGCATCTTTCATTCATTCAAGTATGTTATAGAAGTTACTGGTGCTCCTAAGAAATGAATTTGTTAAATAGCAATGTGCAATATTTAAGGGTTAATATTTCTCTAAAGTATGCATAACTTTTTAAAGTAGTAGTATTTAGGAATATATTTTAAGTGTTTAATGAAAATGCCTTAATTATGTCATATTTCTATGCAAATGTCACTAGCCAATGCCACTAAAACTATTTTTCATTGTTTTCTTTTGAATTCAAATGATGTCTACCTTCTTTCATTGTGTAGTAGTGAAATGTTTTTATCTTCTCTGAAGGTATAGCATTTCTTCTCCAAATAATGCTTACCTTTTTTAAGGGAGAGTGATATTATCAGCATTAGAATTGCTATTACCGTATATTTCACAAGTACTTTTTCTGTAAGTCTCAAGACACCCTTTAAGCCTTCTAATAGTTATTTAACTGCTGTGTTCCATATGCTGATGTGTGTCCACTAGTCAGAATGAAGGTCTGGCCCAAATTTAGACTGATTTCATCATCATTAAATATTGGTTTATAAGGAAACTAAAAAGTAGTTTAATTTGACCAATTCATTCATTTTATGTCTAGAAATAAATAAACATAGAGTGTATTTGCTTTCTACATAAAACATCCTTCTGGGGTTTCTATGATTAGGTTTTCATGCATTATACATACTTATCTGTGTGTGTGTGTAAAGAATAGCTTATATATCTGAATAGCTTTAAACTCCAAAAACTGCCTTACAATCAGCAAATAGACTAACAATCAACAAATAGAAGCGCACTGAATAAGCACATAGGTTTAACATCCTCATAAAGGCATTCCAAACCTTACATTATTAGAATCATACTTCCATTCCCAGCTCTGTCCTCTTCACAGTTCAATTTTCTATTATCATTTTCCAGAATTACAGGAATACAAAGCCTAAAGCAATGGTTTTAACCATGAGTATATATGTGTGGGGGTAGATGATACCCATTGCAGGGCAAGTTAGGGAGGATATCATTCTATCACCTCCAGCACTTTACAGTCCAGAAAAAAAGGACCTAAGTATTTAAATTTATGAAAAACCATTACAGTGATTCTAATAGGCATGTAGCACCAATTCCACCATGCCAAAACATTTTAAACACTGTTTCTCTCCCCCCTCCCTTCTCTTTTCTATCATTTGAGAACCACTGACCTAAAACATATGGTAGTTATGGATAAATGATCCTGTGGAAAGAAAATTCCTGTGGTATATGTAATGTCTTAATTAAAGAGCAGACATAATGGGGAGCCTCGGTGACTCAGTTGAAAATCTGACTCTTCATTTCAGCTAAGGTCATGATCTCAGGGGCATGGGATTGAACCCTGTGTTGGGCTCTGTACTGAGCATGTAGCTTGCTAAAGATTCTTTCTTCCTCTCCCTCTTGCTCACTACCTCCTCTAAAAAAAACAAATATAAAAAAAGAAAGAACAGATACAATGATAAAAGACTTTGTAGATATAAATATTCGTATTCTCATGTAAAGAATCTACACAAAACATTATTATTGATCCAAGTATACTATTGCTTATAGATCACCACTCCCATATGCAGACCTAGGTGACTTAGATCAATCTTATAATTTTCCATTTGATTCTGATTTTGTAGACTCTAGTGGCCATTCAACAAGGAGCTGTAACTAAAGGCCTAATTTATTTCCTATGGCAGTGCAGAGTGAAAGAATGATCTCCATGCAGTTTAAGATGTTAAGTGGACAGAAAGCCATGACTATGTAGTTAAATTAAATCAAACAGATTGGATTCACTTAAACAGCTTCCTGCTAATAAGTGTTTCAATGAGATTCTTATTAAGTTAGAGTAGGGACATAATGCAAGTAAGAAATGCTTTCCTGTGTGGAAATGCACAAGGTAAGAATGAGAGCCAGAAAGTACTTTAAAATAATTGTAAAGTAAAGTAAGGAAAAGATCCAAGACTAAAATTTCTATAAAAGAAAATGTGAAAGGAAATTACAGATGGGTTTAGATTCATGGTTTGTGTGTGTGTGTGTGTGTGTGTGTGTGTGTGTAAATCAGAATGCATTTCAAGTTAGTGAATATATGTGTGTGTGTGTGTTTGACTAATCTTACAAAGTATTTATCCAAATCACAAGAATACTTACTATTATTTTATTTATAAATTTAAGTGTATTGACACAAATGCTTTCTAAGGAATGTCATCCACTCAAAATGGTACAGCAATGAAAACTGATGAAACAAGATCTATGTTACTCTATGTACTCTGCCCCAGAATTATTTGCCATTAGCTATGAATAATTAACACACATCTGCTCTTTATTCTACTTTGTGAAGTGATAATCATATGCTCTCTACTTCATCTTCACTTTGCTATGTGTTGAGAATAGACCATTTCACATATACCTAATAAAAGGAGAAGTCAACATTTAAATCCAGATCATCTGATACCAAGTTTTTTCCTCATTTGGTCAGGCAAAATAACTGAACCAGAAACAAGGAAAGATTATCAATAAAGAATGGCTAGAATATAAATTAGTGTAAAATCCAGCAATAAGAAATTTGATTTACTATAGTACGCATCAAATATCCACTATATGCATCATGCATCATGTGAGTAAAGTAAGGAATACGATCATTAACCTGTTCTATACATTCTTGTATGTTTACAGATGCATTCCAGTCATATGGATGTGTGCATCTGATGCCTAGTGGTGCTCAATAAATATTTTTAGTTCTGGTAGATAACAAAGTGAAGAGGATATGGCAGAAAATAGGTTTGTCTTTATTTTATAAATTAGAAGTACAAAAACACAAATCTACCAATCATCAACACAGAGGTAATAACTGAAACCACAAGACACAACGAGTGTTCCAAGATCAAGTGTAGATAAAGACCAAAAGACTGTATAAAACATAAATGTAGTAAATGCCTGCTTATGGTTCAAGTGTCAGCTCCTATTTTGACTCTCAAACAAAGCATTTCAACACCTCAGAGCAGCAGGTGGAATAGGGAGAGGTAGTTCAGAAATTGGTAGCAGCTGCTACAGTGAGACTTAGTGATTAAAAGAGGCTCTGGTGTCAGTGATAAATTCTAAAACCAGGTTTGCTACTTCCAAAGCTTTTGATCTTAGTCAAGTTAACTTCCCTATATCTCTGCTTTTTTTAAAAAATGTTTTATTTATTTCTGAGAGAGAGAGACAGCGTGAACAGGGGAGGGTCAGAGAGAGAGAGGGAGACACACAATCTGAAACAGGCTCCAGGTTCTGAGCTAGCTGTCAGCCCAGATCCCAACGTGGGGCTCAAACCCACGAACTGTGAGATCATGACCTGAGCCGAAGTCGGACACTTAACCGACTGAGCCATCCAGGCACCCCACCATATCTCTGCTTTAAAAACAAGATTAATATTGGGGTGCCTGGGTGGCTCGGTTCGTTAAGCGTTCAACTCTTGGTTTTGACTTAGGCCATGATCTCACTGGTTCATGAGTTTGAGCTCCGCATCAGAATCTGTGCTGACAGTGTGGAGCCTGCTTGGGATTTTCCTCTCTCTCTCTCTCTCTCTCGGTCTCTCCCCCACTCACCCTCTCTGTCTTTTTCTCAAAATAAAGAAATAAACTTAAATAAATTTTAAAAATGAGAATAATATTGTCTGCCATATTGGCTTATGGTGAGGAATTTAAATAAAATAATAAAGTGCTTTGTACTGTTCAAAGATCAAGATTAAGCCTCTGGGCAAGAGTACTTGAACTTTAGCCTACACTCAGGTTAATGGAGTAGTTTCTAGAAATTAAAGATGAAGACTGATCCTAGAAGGGAGACAAAGGCAGAGCGCTGCAGCCCTTTGGAGTCTTGAATTCCAGAGCCAATCTTAGGGACAATGGGTTAAGGACAAGCTTTCAGATGGAAGAGCACACTGGCAGCATCTACAATGAGCTGTTCTAGGCAGAAATTGAACAATAGAAAGAAGGGGAAAAGATTAAGAAATAAACCAATAAAAACAGGTAAAATAGGTAAAGAAAGTAACTCATAACATAAAAACTGAAGGTAAGGAATTTTAAGATGTAGAAGATAATAAACCTTGTTAAAGGTTATATGATGTTTAAATAAATTAAAATGAAATTTAATATGCCAATGATTCTGGCTAAAGACTTTTAGTGATTCAAGAAGAGGATAAATACAGTAATGGGGGAAATTGTGGAAGACATTGATAAGGAATAGAAGAAACAGCATATACGAACTTTTCTCAGATTCTAATAACAAGAATAAGATTAGAAAAAAATAGAATAAAAGGGGAAATTTTTCTTGAGCATTAAGGAAACACATATATTCAAAGGTAGAGGGAGAGAGTTGAGGAGAGATAAAAAGCCTAAAAACAAAAACTAGAGTTGGAAAAAATGAAAATTGTTGTAAAAACAACTGGAATTACAAAGATAAATGTCTTCATATCCAAAGTACAATTAGAGTTTTTTCTTTCATTAAAAGGATTATAAGAATGATATTTATATTGTAAGACTCAAGTTTTCCAGTAAATTAAAGAGAAGACAGTTTGCTTACACAGGGAACTGACTGAAAGATGTTGGGACCTAGAATAATTTCTTATGAGAAAGAAAGCAATCGTGGGAAAGTTCCAAGGGTAAATTTGGAATAGGCTGCCATGATTCGGAAATGAGCCAAACTTTTGCCTTTCAGCATCTAAACGGTAAGTTGGAGAAAAGAGGTGATGGTGATGTGTAACATCTGAATCAATATGTAGAACTGCAACATAGCCAAAACCTACATCTAAAAGATTCACTCCACTTCTAAACATAAAACTATGAAGTTTTTAACCAAGTGAAAATGTTGTTCTTCCTGGGACACAGAGAAAATCCTAGCAAGTGTTTCTACCAGGCCTGGAACTATACATGAGAATCCCTTGATGAAAAGCAAGGTGAAGCAACTTTGCTTGTGACGTGTTACGAAATATTTTATGAAATAACAGATGCCAACTCACTGCACTTGAAATTTTGATTGTGCAGCTGGTCAGGTCAAATATTGTTATAAATTAAAAATTTAGAAATATATGTTTGATCTCATTTGAACTCAAAGTGTTATAAAACATTCTAAAAAGGCAACAATAAAACTCTAAAACGTGTTCTGCAAACTCATTATGTGCCAGGGATATGTTCTGCATTGATCTAAAATTTGATCTTAATTTGCTCAGCCTGCAGCCAGCCATGGTAGCTGAAATCCTTGACCATCTTCATGCCAAACAAACACGACATTTTCAATGTGGACCATTAAGTATATATTTAGTAAATTCTAAATTATTTAATATGCAATAAAACAAAATAAGGATATTGAAAAATAGACTAGTTATGTTTTAAAAACTTAAATAAAAAATTTAAATTGTTTAAAATAATTTAGTAAACAGAATTTGCATTTATTATATGGATATTATATGATGCAAGTAAGGGAACAGTCATTACATCAAAAATTTGGATAATATAATAAGATAGAACTTTTCTCCAAATTTCGACAAGTGAAAAACAGACACGTACTCTCAGATGGCACCTTTGGCACACAAGTTTTACACTTAATGGACTGACTTCTACCACTGCTTTGACATTCAAAATGCAATTTGTAAAGTTGAAAATGCTTAGATTTGTAATGGTTACATTATGTTAATGTTTGGGAGTTTGTGTTACGTGCTAAGACTCTAATGACAATTGTTTATCATAGTTTATGTGAAGGAAATGGAAAATAAAATTAAAAATACAAATCACAGGAAGATAATACCAAGGTTTTCACAATATAAGTGCATGTGCACAAATATAATATTAAGAATTTTGTTTTTATTGTAATAAATCAATTATTAGCACAGGTCACTGTTATCAAACACTGAACTGATGATTTATTCATGACATAAATTAAAACTATAAAAGAATAAATTCAACATTAAAAAGTATGCTAGAGAAATCCATCCTAGGTCCTATTGTTCTACCCCCTTCTACGGGAGCAGCCTACACAGGAAGTGCACAAAAAGATGTGTTTCATATAACATGACCACTTTTCAGTCCCAGCTGCTTGCATTGAAGGGAGGCCCCTCACTCAAGGACAGACAGACAATCCACAACCACTAAGTGACAAGCAGGTAATGACACCACACAGTAAAACGTATGATTGGATTCACACACAAACACAGTTTGAAGACAAACAGGTAAAATGATCTCACAATCTTATTAGGGAAATAGAGACACACTAACTTGAAAATAGAGCATTTATAACACTTTAGTTTAATCAATTTGTTTTAACATCTGAAATACTGAATTCAATCATTAATATTCTTTCCTTTTAAGACCTCTGAATTCACATATTAAGCTATTTGAGGAAAGGGAGACAAAATACTTACTTGTGATGCTATTTCTCGAGACTGACACAAAGGAAGGAAAAAAGAAACATACAAAATACAATTTAAACAATGGCTAAACAATACATACAATACATACATGAAACGGTCAGCAACAAGGACAAAATATCACAAGTCCCCACTTAACACTCACACTACAATTATATGATTCATTGTGTATCACAGGGCTTCTGGATAAAACTAGGAAAGGAATAAATTATTATTTTAAAAGTTTTCCAGAAAATTCTTATTAGATTATTTTTTCTTGTTTGGTAAAACTGTCTCTCTAATGTTTGATAAAAAGAAAAAGTGGTACAAGCAGAGAAAATAAAACAAATGACAAGCTTATAAGGTTCATGAGAGAATATTTGATATAATTATTGGCATTCAATAATCATTGTTGGCATTATTATCTGTACTGTTTTAAAATTTAGATCTCATAAAAGTTGTTTTTTAATTTAATACTTTTAAATTTAGATGTTATAATAAGACTGCTTTTCCACAATGCATAAATTTAATTCATTTTGAGAAATATTTTGAGCTTTAACATTGGCTGTGAAGTCTAAAAATTGATCTGCTCAGTCATCATATAACTGTGAAGTATTTAGGGGATATAAAAATAATGCTATCTTATTCTTCAGCTCTAAAGAATAATATTCTGTTTATTTTTCAATAGGTGGAAGTGAAATTTTCAATTATATTCTTTGGTATAACATTACTCAAATCTAACAAATCAGATCTAAAAAATGCATAATAAACATTTAATTACAGGCTCCTTAAAACCGTTGATCTCTGGATTCTTAACACATGGCCCAAGAAAATAAAAACATTGCTTGAGTGAATAATGGCAGAGAATGGGCAGCTAGAATTTCAAAGCTATTCTATCTTAATCTTTATTAAAATAATTTTATTAATGTGATTTTGTAAAAGATGAACTTATTTCAATAATATATTTAAAAATACTATGTTCCAGTTTAATAGTCAAGAGTTAATGATTGCTAGATGGGACAGTCAATGATTAACTAGTTCATTATATCACATGCTTTAAAGTTACAGGATTTACTAACCATAAAGGTGACCAACCATCAGAGTAACATATTCCACTAATGTATTGTGTACCCTGAAAAGATACTTGTACTTTAATATGCTTTAAAATAATCTCTTTCTAATTTCTAGTACAATTTTCAGTGGTTATAATATACTTCAAATAAATGTGACTTTCAGTACACTGGAAAACTGGAGGTAAAGGCAGCTCCACATTTTCTCACCAAACAACCATAAGAACACAAGTGTCTATTAATTCAGAACTTAACAGACTTTGGGAAATAGTACTTTCTATATACTGTATGGTAGGAAATGTCCCTAGTGGGTCTTGAGTAGCATTTCATGATAAAAATGATAATATTTGTGCAATGAAAAGTAAAAGAATATTCACTTTAAGAGTGCCTGGGTGGCTCAGTTGGTTAAGCCTTGATTTCTCCTCAAGTCATGATCTCACAGTTCCTGGGAGTGAGCCCTGCCTTGGGCTCTGTGCTGACAGCATTGAGCCTGCTTGGGATTTTTTCTCTCCCTCTCTCTTTGCCCCACCCCAGCTCACACACATGTATCCTGTCTCAAAATAAATAAACATTAAAAAAAAAAAAAGAATATTAACTTTAAGTGGAATAATAACATTAAAATCTCACAATTCCAGTGAGGTATTTTGGATTTCAGAATTGTGGATAAAGGATTGTGGATAGAAATATAGTTCCTCTTTCTTACCAAGAGCAGCATGAGTCCTGGTACATACTGTGTTTTTTGAACCAGGAGATTCTAACATTTATAAAGATTCCCTTAAATAGACACATATAGATGGTGGTAGAAGTCTGGCATGGTGATATATGACCAGCTAAAAGGGAGCAGACTCAGCTGTACCCTACTTTCCATGGACTGATTTTTTCAGTCACTGTATGCACCTACGCTTTATTCTGTTTGTTTGTATGAATTCTCCTTCCACCTGTATACAGCTCACCAAAAACCAGATTGTATTCCAGGTCTTCTCTACATGTTATAATTTTAATTATAAATATTCTTCATCATCATTTATCTTCTGAAAGATGTCTGCTACATTAGTGTTTCCTCCTACTTCCAAAGATAAAGCAAAATAACTTTTTTTCTATATGTTGAATATGAGAAGATACTGAAAACAGACTAGAAAATGAGTTGGCATGAAATCCCGTATCTGTCTTTAACTTGTATTTTTTTAAACTTCATGAAATAACATGGAAGCAAGGCCTAGTTTTTATCTGTGTTTATCCCTATTACATTCTGATACAAAATATTGGCATTTAATAAAAAAATCCATAGAATAGGACTGAATTTAACACGTGATAGGATAATATGAAAAATAATCAGTGATTGGGTCTAATATGACTACTATAGGACTATAAATCTATTAGCTGTTTTTATTAGTTATAAATACATAGTTTTGTCAGAAAGTGTTATGATATGTTTTGAAAATTAGAAGCTTCCACTATAATCACCTTTATTTCCTTAGGGCTCATTTGCTTTTATCTCTTTTAGCTGGATATGTAGGTCTTTATCTTTGTTTCTATATAGCATGCTTGATAACTTTTTTTCAGCTTCTGCATTCACTTCATACTCTGAAAGAAGAGGAATTAATCTTTTCCATTTATTCCAGTACCTTTGCCATTTCCTATCATTTCAAAATTGTTCAAGTGTAATTTTGGTCAGATCGAAATTGAGGGCATACTATGACTAAATGCAATTTATAGGTGAGCTATATGGGAAATGTGATTACTATTCATTTCCTGCATAATTTTTTGGTCGGTAGTATTACTGTATTCCTAGAGTTAATAACTATCTTATATTTATTAACTGCTTAATTATATATGTTCTTAAGGTCTTTGGCAATTGTCTAATCTTTCTTTAAGATACTGAGATATATAAAGTATTCCATAGATTTCATCTTCCTGAGGAAATCTCTCTGAAACCTTCTGACCCACTCCAGGTTGCCTATGCCTGGTATTCTTTTCACTGCCATCCTAGGGATTTCTTTGGGCTCCTATTTCTTGCCTGGATTTTACAAAATGTCTGGTTTCATCCAAACGATGATTCCTTTCTCAGTGTATTTGTTCCTTTTAGTGGGAGTAGTTTTCTTAGAAAGCAGCCATGGGGAGAATATTTTTAGAGACAATGCTAAAATATTATTTATCCTATCTTTAGACAAGTCTGATAGTTTGGGCTGAATATAGAATTCTGGTTTGGAAATATTGCCTCAACATCGTGAAGGCACTGTTCCATGGTCTTTTGGCTTACAGAGTTGCTGTTGAAAAATCCCATGTATGGGAGCCTGGGTGGCTCAGTCGGTTGAGCATCCAACTTCAGCTCAGGTCACGATCTCACGGTTTGTGGGTTCGAGCCCCGTGTCGGGCTCTGTGCTGACAGCTAGCTCAGAGCCTGGAGCCTGTTTCAGATTCTGTGTCTCCCTTTCTCTCTGACCTTCCCCTTCTCATGCTGTCTCTCTCTCTCAGAAATACATAAAACATTAAAAAAATTTTTTTTAATTCCCATGTATACTTTGCATCTGACCTACTCCTTCCTCTACTCCTGCATCTTCTCCTTTCCTTCAATATTCTGAATTTTATGATGCTGTGTTTAGTTCATGATAGCGGGCACTTGGTGACCCTTCCCATTTGGAAATTAACACACTTCTATTTTGGGATTATTCTTAAGTTATTACACTGATATTTCTTCAATTTTCCCACATCTCCTCTTTATGGAAGTCTTATCATTCAGATCTTAGACCTTCTGGACTAGTCCTCTAATTTTATCTTTTCTTTACTGTTTCCATTTTTGAATTTTTGTTCTAGTTTCCTAGTGGTTTCTTCAACTTTATGATATGAACTTTTTTTACCTCTGGTATTATACTTTCAGTTCCCAAAGTTTTCTTTTTTCCTAAATATTCTTTTAAAAATTTAGTATCCTGTCCATCCTTCATCCTTGCAATAGCTTATCTTTCTAATATTAATGATCACATTTCAATATATAACTTTACTAGTATATATTTGACATATATAATTTTCAAATGTAAAATTCAGATATTTTAGTAAATTTACCAAATAGTAAAACCATCACCATAAATCGATTTCAAGATATTTCCAATACCCCAATAAACCCCATCATGTTCATTAACTGGTTCCCCATTCCCTCCACCTCCTCCTGCTTTAGGCAGTCATTAATCTGTTTCCTGTCTGCATACATTCACTGTCTATGACATTTCGTAAACGTGAAAACATACTATATGTGTTTTTTTGTGTCTGCCTTCTTTCATTTAACATATATTTTATCATTTAATTAATTAATTAATTCTTTTAATGTGTATTTATTTTTGAGACAGAGAGAGAGAGCAGGGGAGAGGCAGAGAGAGAGGGAGACACAGAATCTAAATCAGGATCCAGGCTCTGAGCTATTAGCACAAAGCCCGACACAAGGCTTGAACCCACGAACCATGAGATCATGACCTGAGCTGAAATCAAGACTCAGATGCTTAGCTGACTAAGCCACCCAGGTGTCCCTAACATAATATTTTTGAGGTTCATTGGAGTAAGCACATATAAGTAGTTTCTTTTTATTGATAAATAGTGTCTGTTGTGTGTCTATACCACATTTTGTTTATCTGTTTACTAGTTGATGGACATTTAGGTTGTTTCCAAATTTTGGCTATTATGAACCATGTTGCTAAGAACATTTGTATGCAAATTGCAAATCTTTGCATGGATATAGTTTCATTTCTCTTAGGTAAATACTGAGGAATGCAGTCTTCATTTTGTGTTTTGAAATTATCTTCTTCCTCAATGATCAATCTTTCTTTCATGTTTTTTTCCCTTGTTTATTTTGGTGTCTTTGAATTTCATTCTATTTCCTGATGTAGGGAATTTTTAGTTGTCTACTCATACTAAATAGTAGGGGACTGACAAAATTTATTGAAAGCTCCTATTAAAATACTTTTTATTCAGTTTCATGGTGATCACTGGATTATTGAACATCCCATGTCTACATCTTTAGGCTGTTCACATGGCTTGGTCAGATTCCCTAGGGAAGACTCTTCTACTTTGCTGCTGAAGGGTACAGTATACAAAATGTACCTTGCACTAAGCTCTCTGAATTTAGTGTGTATCACTGCCCTCAACTATGCATAGTGCCCCCCAGTCCACAGAGTACCTGTGTTCATCTCCCCATTGAAACAGCCTTCAATCTTTGCCAGTGTGGAGTGAGGGACAGTAGTATGACTGTGTGAACTCTCAAGAGAAATGGAGATCTGACAGCTATCTGAAAAGAATGTTAGACTCTTCAATTCTAATTATTAGGTGATGTTGGCATTTTGGGCAAAGATAAATCATCTGAATTCTAACATGTGACTTTTCTAGAACCATCTGATATTTGAGAAAGATGATGGAATGTATGAATCAATCTTTCATCTCATCAGAGATGCTAAGATCTTATTCTTTGTTTTTATAAGAGCAGGAAACACAGCTTTCCTCTTCACACAAAATCCAATGTCTTTACTGAGCTATTATTTAATTGATGTCCTTTTTAAAAAACTAAAAGATTAATTTAAAGGATAGCACTTTAATGGCACTTTGTGTCTTGCAAAACTATGATTGAAGATACTTTTCTTCATGTTATCTAAAATCTTTTAAATAAGAAAGCTTACAATATATGTGTTCTTTTAATAAACAATCTTTCTCAGGATTAATTTTTATCTTTTCATGTGTCAGACTATAATTACTATATAATTCAACAGTTCTATTTTTGCCTTACTTGCCAGGAAAGTAAAAGTAGAATTCTGGCTCAACTGTAGCACTCAGTTCAATTTAGATGTAGAATAACATTCATTTTTCTGCCTCTATTAATATATTTTGTTGTAAAAAATTTTGATGTCTTTATTTTTAACTTTAATTATTTAAGTTGCCTCATTTTTATATAATAGGCAAAATATAAAGTTTAAGTAAAAATGTGTTCCAAAAGATGAATTGAATTCAATATAGGAAGATAAGAGGTATCATCTTTATTTAACTCAGTTTCCTTTTATTTCCCCCAAGAATGTGTGTTTTCCATATAAGCTAGACTTTGGGGATTTATAAGCATTTTAATAAAGTGATCTTTTTTGTGATGAGACGAATTGACTAAAATGTAATGTTAAATACTCCTTAATGACAATACAAATACTCTATTATGCTTTCCCTACCCATAATATAAACAGAATACAACAGAGCCCCTTAATAATATAAAATGACCTGAATATGAACTTGACCAAGGGCAGAATTTACTACATTCAAGTTGACAGAGCCTATATGTAAGATAAGAACATAATACTCTGTTGAATGGAAATTTCCTGTATACTTATAAGTTCAAATAAGAGGTGTGAAAGCACTCGTCTTCTACTAACCTTTAATCAAATAATAATTTTTTGGACCTGGTATTTTTAAAACTTTAGGAATATCTGACCAAACTATCTTAAAAAGTAGCAGAGATGGCAAAAAAGTTCCTCTTAGCACTCCTGATCTACGGTTGAAAGTGCCAGAAAACACTTCAGAGAAACTGAACTATTTCCTGTTGCCCTCAAAATTGGTTTTTTAAATGTTAAACCATAAATGTTAGCAAGTAAATGAAAATCCACTCTTTTACTCATAAAGCTCTTTTTTGTATATATATGAATTCACTGATTTTAACACAAACTGTTAAAATGGCTGAATGGATCACTAAAATGCATATAACTGATAAGAGTCTCATAGCTGAGTTAATTTTGCATAAGACCAGAAATACATATGTCTAACCAAAATTGCAAATACCTTTAAGGTATTTGAGAAGAAAAATATTTCGAGAATATAAACCATAATTTATATTAAGTAATTTTATAAATATTGGTAGGATAGTGCATTTATCCAAAATTTTTATCTCATAAAAGAATATAATTTAAAAGGTGAATGTTTTACCAAAGATATAAAAACTATTTAGAACAACATTATGGAGCCAAAGTGTGGATATGTTTTCAGCTGTATGAAGCCATCAGAAATATTCTTCTATATTAATAGATTCTATTTTGCTTTGAAAATGACTGAGCTTTCCTCTGGGAACATCTGGTACTACTTCTGGAGGGTTTTATCTTGGCTGCAGAGCAGTCTTTAATCTAGAGTTTGAAAAATGTGAGTTTCAATGCTTACTAATTTCATTTTACTTCCTTCCAAAAGTGTACATATGAAATGAGTAGTATATCAGAAAGCTAGATTGCTTGCCCTGAGAACCTGTTATGTGTCAGAAGGTTACTTAAAATTAATTTGCTTCCTGACAATCTAGACATGCAAAATCTTAGATCCACAAAAGGCATTCAGCACCCAAAGTGCATAAACTCTAGAATAGCCCCTTAGCCAACAATATTTTGTAAAATTCTGACATAGTTTACTTAAACAAATAGTTAAGGGTTTTTTTGCCTCTGAGAACTGACACTATGTGCCACAAGAGCATTCTTTTTCACTTTCAAAGTCTTTTTTAGAAATCCATTTCCAAGGTTAGGAATGTCTATACTTAATCAGATTAATCATTAAAACTGGAATACTTTGACATTTCCAAACCTCAGATGTAGTAAGTTTCTGGGACTCAGTCCTGTAGATCCCAATGGGAACGTCCCCAGTAGAAGAGCACAACTTCTGGTAAAGTCTGGCATAAGTTCTGATCCATAGGTCATCCTCAGTGATTTTCATCTATAAGATATATGAATCATTTACATATTGCATTAAAAAAATAAAAACACAGTGGTTATTTTTCACTTTATAAATGCAGAATTCATTAAAATTTTGAAATCTCAAAGCAACATTCGTAAATGCTTATCCATGTGTTGAACTTAGTCACAGCCCTCCACCTCAGCTTATCTCTGGGGTTCCTCAAACTTCAGAAGACCAACCACTGAATTTGTGGCAGCATGACATTGTATTAGTTCAATATCGGTAGACAGTAGTCACTGGTAATTCACTGGGAGATGTTGCAAAATGCGTAGACTTTCTTGAATGTTGCAATGACTACAGGCTGCAACTGGAATTTAGTGCCAATGCTACAAATGCTACAAAAGCAAAAGACACTCCAGCACAAAAAGAAACTGTCCAACCAGTTTGAAAAATCTAGAGTTTTTCAAAGTCTAATAACCCTCACAATGAGAAAGAGGAGTAACAGAATGAGCATCAGGCTCTCAGACAGAAGGCATAAGTAACTACTAGTCCCTCTTTGCTTATCAAAAATCTTAACAGTTCTCAAATCATTTCACTGAATATACCAGAATACAGTATACTCATTTATAAAACTAGGGTTAAACTTCATCATCGCTGTTTGCCTCAACACTATGGCATCCTATGTCAGAAACTGTCCATCTCAAATGCTAGCTAGAAAAAAGACACTTGTTCTGAATTTTGTACAGAATGGCTATTTTCATGATTATTAAAATAATGCTTTCCCGAAAAGTTTTTAAAGAATTAAAAAAAAATGATGCTATTCTTTGACCACACATTAGAGGAAAACAGTGACATATATGAGTTAGCC
Organism: Crocuta crocuta; assembly: GCF_008692635.1. NCBI lineage: Eukaryota > Metazoa > Chordata > Mammalia > Carnivora > Hyaenidae > Crocuta > Crocuta crocuta. Next base: position 144,592 of record NW_027526949.1, read on the forward strand.
AAACTACACCACAGATGGATTTCAGAAACATCTCTTAGAACAATCTTCTATTCCAGAGAATATTAACTTACAGAACAAAGAAACCCTGATCCTGGTGTAGTGTCCAATCCCAACAGAAGTCTGGTGATAGAAATCATATAATCCTTTACAAATGACTGTAATGTAAACAAAATATGTATTTATTATGTGTAGTAATTGTACAGAATAGCTCAGTGCAAACATTATACCATTTCTAAAAGGTTACTTCTCATAACACATCATTGAATCCCCACAAAAAAGGAAATAAAAATCTATCCTGGCAGTGTCTTAAATACACAGGTAGAGTTAAGCTGTCCATAAGGAATTATGGGGAATAATTATTCTCTAGAATATCCTGATAGGCTTAAATTTTATATATGCTGTCAAACATGATAAAAATGTTTTTAGATTTTCAATAACAAAAAAAATGAGCTAAAATGAAATAGAGAATATAAAAAAATTTGAAAACTAAAATCTGTAAGGGGATACTCCAAAGGGTTTCTTTGGGACTAAGCTCTTTGTTAATAGAATAAATTTCTAATATTTCAGTAGATCTAAATATTAATGATTAATATTTTAGTATTAAATATCATTATCAAACTATTTGAAGTGGTAGCATATATTTTGATATATTACTAGAATACTAATCAACAGAACATTGAGTTAACAATGCTTCCAATTTCTTCAATTTATTCTTAGCTCTGAGTGAAAAGAATAACTTTCAACTGATACAAGCACATTTCACCATGACATGTAATTATTTCATAAACTGTATAAAATGACTGTCTTGAATTTGATCTTCAAGTATTACAAAAGTGAAAAGCTTAAATAATTGTCTAGTTATTTTGCATAGCAAAGATTTGTTTTAAGTTATAATACCCTTTAAATCCATTTACTAGACTACTTTGTACAGTACTATTTTGCCAATAGTGAGCATCAGAAAACTAAACCCTTCGGTCTAAACAAGAACATAAGGAAACACATCCATTCCCTTTTAAATAGTCAGTCTTGTAGTTATCAAGAGTAGTGGTGACATGCTTCAACTTCATTTGTAACTCAGTGTGTTTGCAAAAGAAGAGGAATTTTTAAACACATTCTCAAGTACTTAAAACTATTTTCCAAAATGAAAATTTGAAAGCACTCATGGAAAAGTAAAGTGAAGTTTTGGCAAATAACTGTTATAAATTATTTTTGAGTCAGATATGGTAATACAGCTAATTTGTTTTCTGTATTTGTCACTAAAGTGTCCCTTATCCAGAGATCTTTTGTCCTGTAACTTCATCATGTCAAAGACAAGAAGTAGGAGTGAGACAAAAAGACAGGGACAGCTCCACCTGATATGACAAAATCCATGCATTGAAACTCATGTAATTCAATCATGGAAGAATCTTTTTCAATTTCATTTAATACCTTTTATTTAAGATAATACTTTTTTCTATCCTCTCCCCGACTCCTCCTCAGATAATGCTTTTTTTTTAAAGTAGGCTTCACACCGAGCACAGAGCCCAACATGAGGCTTGAATTCATGACTCTGAGATCAAGACCTAACCTGAGACCAAGAGTTAGACACTTAACAGACTGAGTCACCCAGGCACCCATTAATACTTATTTTTTAATCACTTGTTTTCCAGCTCCACAAAGAGGAAAATTAAGAAAACTATGAGAAATATACAAGTGATCTGCGTTTTAAGTGGGAAGGGGGAAAAGGACTATTGAGAAGATATAATAAATAAAAACAACTTTCTGGTAAGTTAAAAAAAAAAGTACCATAAGAAACTCAAACGCTATGCAGTTATGGACTCATTTACCACAGGGACGAGGTGGTGAGTAATCAAATGAGATGTGCATGGCCTGAAGATGAGGGTTCACAGTAACCATGGGATAATTTATCTTCCTGAGCCCTTGTATCCCATCTATATATTGTGATTGAAAACAGTACCTATGTCAGAGTTTTCTTTGAGGAAGGAAATGATACTATGTCTAGAATAGAATTACATTAATAGTAAATCACTGTACAATTCTAGTCATTAATAATGGTTCTTAAATATATAATATAAACATTTATCCTCAAGAGGCTGGGTTCAAATCATTAACCAAAAAAAAAAAAAAAAGATGGCATTTATTAGATCTTTAGAATACATGCATGATTATTATATAATTTTAAGCATTATATATAATTTCTAATATATTTTTGACCCATAAATGACTACTCTTTACCTATCTGAAAAATGAAACATAGCATATCTTGTTTGATGTCAGGCAAAGCTAAATAGACAGTTACTACTTTCAAAATTATTGTTCTATTCACCCTCTCAGCAGTAGCTTCAGAAAACACTAACTTCCTACATTTGTATTTATAACAAAAATATAAGGTAAAAATAAAGAGAAATAACCACTGTTTTCCACTTCTAGAGAACAGTTTCCCTCTAGTTAGCCTATGTATTAGACTTTCTAGTGAGATTTTATTGAAACATAAAGATTCCAGGGCTACAAAATCTGAAAACCATTGGTGCATAATGACATCCAGCATTTGACTGCTAGTGACATGAAATCTTCAGTTTCAGGACTGCTCTACACTCCCCTCTCTGAGAGATCAGAGGTATATGTGTGGGAATGGTGTGTGCGGGTGGAAGCTCCGCTCTGGGAGCACCCAGATAATGTATCTGAAAACTTTAGGGTGAACAGGAGTGTTTATTCTCCTTCGCTGTATTTGTGCGTGGCCTCATCTGGCATAAGCAGATGGTTTGTGACATTGCTAAAGGCATATTCAAGGGCATAATTAGTCCGAAGGCCAGTAGAAAAGCTTTAACTATCTTCAGATTAGTTTACTCAATCAAGCACTGCAGAAGAGGGTACATAAAACACATAATCAGAAAGAAAACAGCACAACAAAATGTTTGAATGCTTAATTTGAGATTAAAGCTATCAAATAATTTAAAGCTACATGAATATCTTTTTTCTCTTAATAAAAATATTTATAAATTGGGGCTCCTGGGTGGCTTAGTCGGTTAAGCGTCCGACTTTCGCTTAGGTCATGATCTCGCGGTTCGTGGGTTCGAGCCCCGCGTCGGGCTCTGTGCTGACTGCCAGCTCAGACCCGGGAGCCTGTTTCGGTCTGTGACTCCCTCTCTCTCTGACCCTCCCCTGCTCATGCTGTCTCTCTCTCTCCTAGAAAAAAAAAAAAATTTATAAATTGTCTGATTACTTGGGTCAGAGAATATGAAATATTACTGCTGTTCAGTTTCTGGTAGCATTTTAAAAAGATTAAAATATATTGGTGCAAAATAACATTTCTATAAATTTCTTAGCTATGATCAAATGACAACGTTAACTCTGGCATTCAGGAACAAACTAAGTGTGTTTTAGATGTTGCAAAATCTTTTCTTATTTTTTCTAGAGCATGCAATAATTAATGGATATTTAATGTTCTTGGTTTATCGGTTTATTGACATCAATTTGGTGTCTTATTTTAAAATATGTGCATTATGAAGAAGGCTATCCTTTTTTTTACTATATTCATTTTTTTCTTAGCTTTTCTTTAGTGTGGTAATATGCTTAGAGTAACAGGCAAAATGTATTAAAATGCCACAGTAAACACTGTAGGACACTGATGGTAAAGAATGACTAAAAATTATTTCATAGATTATTCTGAAAAATAGTGTTTTCCTTAAAAACTTTTTTTAAGTTAATTTATTTTTTTAATTTACATCCAAGTTAGCATATAGTGCAACAATGATTTCAGGAGTAGATCCCTTAATTCCCCTTACCCATTTAGCTCATCCCCCCCACAACCCATCCAGTAACCCTCTGTCTGTTCTCAATATTTAAGAGTCTGTTATGTTTTTGTCTGCCTCCCTGATTTTATATTACTTTTGCTTCCCTTTCCTTATGTTCATCTGTTTTGTATCTTAAAGTCCTCAGATGAGTGAAGTCATATATTTGTCTTTCTCTGACTGACTAATTTCACTTAGCGTAATACCTCTAGTTTCATCCACGTAGTTGCAAATGGCAAGATTTCATTCTGTTTGATTGCTGAGTAATACTCCATTACACACACACACACACACACACACACACACACACACACTGCATCTTCTTTATCCATTCATCCGTCGATGGACATTTGGGCTTTTTATCTTACAAAATGTTTCATAGGCACATTTGTCATGAACTACACAAAATAAAACACTGAATTACTTCCAAAGCCAATCGTAAGCCAAAGCCATGAGAAACACTGGAGACATTATTCATTTAAAAGAATCTAAATCGAATTAGGATAAACATTGTAGCGAGAAAAAAAAAGGAACACAGCATACCTGGTACAGAAGTGTGTCCAACATACTGATGCTGAACACCCTCCCAGCAGCAAAAGGCAGTCGAAACATAAAGGCCAAATTAGAACCCTTCTCTCGTTCTTTCTGTTCAGAAATTTGAAATAGAAAAATTTGTGAGGATTCTATATTTTATGCTTTTCTACTTAAGTTTTCCTGATAAATGTGAAGAAGATATTTTCATTAAAGAGTTGGTAGCTACGAATGTACATTACTTCACACACTGTGTTGGGTGTATATAACTGCATTTTTAATATGTCCCTTTAATTTTCATAACCAAGTTTTCTTCGCCAATTAAAGTACCCAATAATTAAGGTTCATCCTCTCATATGTAAACATGTATCTACTCTTTCTTTTAAGTTTTTATTTAAATTCCAGTTAGTTAACATACAATGTAATATTGGTTTCAGGTTTAGAATTTAGTGATTCAACACTTACTTAGACACTGGGTGCTCATCACAAGTGCCCTCCTTAGTCCCCATCACCTATTTCACCCACCCCCCACCCACCTCCCTTCTGGTAACCATCAGTTTGTTCTCTGTCGTTAAAATATTGACTCTTCATAAATATATCTACAAAAGACTTGACGTAATGTAGTAAAAAGAACAAACACGATAAAGATTTTAATAAAATGTAAAAAAAATCTAACACCACATAAAGTATCATAACACCTGGAAATTTTGCATTTGGATATTCTCCTATGTGAGAACACAAAAATAGGCAGGTAGGAGCCACCACATCCAGTGGTTTCCAACTTTCTGTCATCTGAGTTTTCATTTCTCTAAATACCTTTTAAGTCGTGCCAGCCACACCAAACTGCAGCTAAGCTCTTTAAGTGCCAAAGAAAGAAAGAAAGAAAGAAAGAAAGAAAGAAAGAAAGAAAGAAAAAAACTGTGTGTGTGTGTGTGTGTGTGTATTACAGTGTATGGGAGTTTCTTTTGAAAAATTCTGTTGCTATTAACCTCCCTTAATAAATGAAGACATGAGAGCAAATACTTGTGTGAGATTGTAAGGAGTTTCATAAATTAATCTTTTACTTAGTAAACAGTAATCTCAAAAATGCTGGTTTCATTTGTTACCAGCTTTCCTTGGAAAAGATAGATACAGCTAAGCAAATAAAAAAATCAGCCTTGCTCTGTAAGGCAAAGGAAGTAAGCTCCCATTTCTAAAGCAGCAAATTTGGAGGCTCCTCAAAGGAAGGGAAGCCTCCTATACCCGGATTTTAAAACTGCGTGCAAAAGAGCACTGCTCAAGGAATAAAGGGGACTACCGCTGTTGCTTATTATGAAGCCATGAGGGTGAATTGACCCCTGGGCTTCCCCTGGACAAACAGATGAGGTCTGTCCAAGAGCCCTTCCTCTTGGACATTCGAGGCCCTTCCAAGTAGCGACAAAAGATAGTACACCACATCCATCCCATCCATCTGGTTGAGAAGACTGTCCAGACTACAAGAATATCCTCACTTGATATTGTAGGGAGAGGGCAAAAGGAAAAGTAAGCAAGTGGTGCCCCAATTTTTGTCTGTGTTCATTACATCATAGTATATTCTCTAATTTAGGAGCCTGGATGTCAAGAATGCTTAGTTTGAATGGTACGTGTAGGTGGTTTGGAGATGACTTCTCACTTCTTCCCAGCATGGATATTGATGAGTCAGATTGGCTGTCTGGTGAAATACAAAACTTCCTTCCCCGGATTCAGATTCCACCTCACAGTAGATAATACCTTCATCTTAGAGCATTCACTGTTCTTAATGTCAGCTCTGCAAATCCTCCTCATTCTCTAAATGGTTATTATGCTTTACACCATCAGAAAAAAACTTTCACACCCAGGGATGCTGCCCTTCTCTGTGTGTGAATAATTCTGCATTTGTGATTTACTGTCTTTTTTAGTATTAACTTTCCTTACAGCAGAGAAAAAACACCAAAGATCCTATAGTGCAATTTTTGAGGTCTACCAATTTTAACGTTATAAGAGCTCAAGTAACTCATTTCATCTTGATGAGAATACATTCCACAATTTCTTTCCTCTAGACAATAAACAAGTTGGAATAATTTCTTAAACCTCCCTTTATAAATGTCATTTTCATATATGGGTAAAGAAAGAATTATACATACTAATACTTAGTCTTACCATCCATTCCGGTGTGATTCTTGTGACAACATCATTTATCTACCTTTCTGTATCTCAAAAACAACACATAAACTAGCAGTTATACATTGGCAGTGCACAGTCCAAATTGGAACTACAGGGAGTGTCATTTGGCCTGCATGAATTTACTAAGGCTTAATAAGTTCCAACATTTAACCTAAGAGTCTAAGTTTCTGATTCCTTTTAAATTTGGAAAATCTGATATCATAGGTCATGTCAACAACTGGCCATAATTGAAAGCATCTGCTTCCTTTTAGATTCATTCTTTCTTACATATGATTCCCTTTTATCTATATCACCTGCTTGCAAATGTTCAGGTTCTCGGTTTCCACTTCGGAAGATAAGATACTTAGTTGGAAATGAGTCAAGGGATCTGTTAGCTCATACCTTGTTTAAACAGTAACTTATATCAGAAGTAACACAGTAAAATAAAAACACGTTTACAATGTGTGTTAAGTTAAGAAAAAAATAGAAGAGAGATTTGACTATTCCCGTGGCTTTGGAAAAAAACAAAGCAGTGCAATCAAGAAACACTTATCCATTAACTCTTATGTATCAGGCACTGAACTGGGTTGATAGGATGCAAAGATAATTAACAGAAGACTCCAATTTTGCAGGTAGTCATAGTTTTACTTAAAAGACAGACTTAAAATCAAACATTTACAAAGCCATGTGATGTGAGCCTGTAGAAGTTTAAGTCTCAGGAGGATGCAGATGGTGTCGGAGATGAAATGACATCAGAGTAGAGCCTTAAAAGACAAGCTTGCCAAACAAATAAGAAGCAATCATGCATTCCATCTGCATGATCTTATTACTTCTGCTTTTTTTTTTATAGGAGATTTTAAATATTTACACTTTCATTAGCTTTGGTTTTGAGAAAAGCAACACTTATTCCTTCTTGTAGTTCTATAAAACTATAAAATAAGTTACATGCATTTACTTTTAAAAAATAAAAGTTCAGTACCATTTAATGTTGTTCAAAAGTTGTAACTCATAAAACACAACTATCGTTTTAAAAATTAATAAAATAGGCTAAATCAAGATAATGCCTATGACAAGGTGAGGCCTGAAAAACAAAACAGCTTGTGACATACAGGTACCTCACTGAAAAGAGATCAAGAATTAGAACCAAATAAAATATCTGCAGAAGCAGTTGTCAGTCGCCGCTGGGGAAATTTTGGAAGAGAAAAGGTTAGAAAATAATACTGACACAATAATTAAAGGAGAAACTCCACTCTGGCTAGATGATCAGCATAGACATGATGTTTTGAAGGGTACTTAAAAAAAGAGTTTGCTTTATTTTCATCAAGCATGAAAAGTATCATTCAAGAGATTGTTAAGTAAGGAAGCCTATGAATTTAAAGGTAATATTTAAATATTTGAATCCATGGAAGATAAACGAAGAATGCATAAATTTCCTGTGGAAGTTTTATGGCATAGGCTATCCATAAAATTTATGTCATGATTTTTAAAAATTAACAGGAGCTGAAATGAATGGCTCACTGGTGAGTCTGGACTATTTTTGGTTTTCAGACTACTTCCAAAAGATTCTTCCATGTGTTCTGCTTAAGTAGGTTATAATCACATGAACACATAATGAATTTTTGTTACAATTGTCCTCATGTTGTAACATTCAAAATTGGGACCCCAGAGACCAAAGTCATTTTCAAAGTAAAATTATAATCGTGTATGAATATACCATTGTCTGTTTGATATATTAAAAATAAACTGTCATAAGTTTAGTTGCACAATTTGATGACACTATTTGAAACTTCTTGAATAAAATTTAAGAAAGTTACATAAACAAATTAAGAAAATATAGTGATTACAGACAGAACAAAAAAAATTAAAGAATAACTAAAGTTACTGGAAACTAAATATTTTTTGCAAAAAAACCCCAAAGAATATTGAAATGTCTGTATTCAATTAATTTGATAGAGTTTGTTTATGATAGTAAATTTATTACAAGTAGGAACAGGTCTATTGGGACTACTAGATCCCTATTATATTACTTGAAGGGATTTGAAGGAGGATTTTGAACTACAAAATAAAATATGAGTTTTATATCGTGGAATAATTTATGGACAACAGAAGGTAAGCTAATTATTTGGAATATTTTCTGAGTCTGTGTTTAGTCAAATCAAGCTACATATAATGACAGGATTAAGGATAGACACTTTCAAGAAACTTCTCTACAGTTTATGCCATATCGAAAAATATTTAAGATTAACTAACTTACAAATAAGTGTTCACTTTATCAATATAATAAATCTGGTACTGTGCTTACATCAAAGTTTTGAAATGACACGGTTTTTCTACTTGAACTGTGACTTGAGCTTTTATACAACTTAGCATTGCAAACATGAAGCCTTTTTTAAAAGCCTAAGTTATGCTTTGTCTAATTTTTTGGAAAACATTGAGGAAGACTGGCATTAGTTCTTCTTTAAATATTTGGTGGAATTCCCCCAAAGACATATATATATGATCCTGAGCTTTTCTTTGTTGGGAGGATTTTATTACTAATCCAATCTCCACACTAGTTACAAGTCTTTGCAAGACTTTGTATTTTTTCATGATTTAGTGTAGGTAGGTCATAGGTTTCTTGGAATTTATTCCCTTCTTCCAGGTCTAGTTTCTTGGTGTATAATTGTTCATAGCAGCTCTTACAATCTTTTTACATTTCTGCAGCATCATTTGTAATCTCTTCTTTAATTTTTGATTTTATTTTATTTGCGTTTTCTCTTTTTTTTCCTTGTCTAGCTAAGGATTTGCCATCTTAAACATTTAAAGAATTAAAGCCAGTCTGTCTCAAACTCTCCCAAAAAATCAATTAGGAGGAAATATTCCCCATTTGTTTTATGAGGCCAGCACAAACAAAGACACCACAAGAAAGGAAAACTACAGGTCAATATCCTTGATGAGTGCAGATGCAGAAATCCTCAACATAATACTAGCAAACCTAATCTAACATCATATTAAAAATAGCATAGGCCATGATCAACTGGGATTTTTCCCTTAGATGCAAGTATACTTCAACATATGCAAATAAATTAATGTAATACACCACATTCACAGAATAAATAAAAATCTGATGATCATATCAATAGATTCAGAAAAAGCCTTTGATAAAATTCAACACCCTTTTGTGATAAAAACTCCCAACAGACTAAATATAGAAGGAATGTACTTCAATTTAATAAAAGCCATTTATAACAAACCCACAGTTAACATCATACTTAACAGTGAAAAACTGAAACTTTTTTCTTTAAGATCAAGAACATGGCAAGGATATTCATTTTTGCCACTTTTATTAAAAGTAGTGCTGAAAGTACTAGCCAGAGCAATTAGGCAGGAAAAAGAAAGAAGAGGCATCCAAATCAAAAAAGAAGAAGTAAAATGATCTGTTTGCACATGATACCTTATATATAGAAAAGACTAAAGACTAAGTCCTAAAGACTCCATAAAAAAACAAACAAACAACCTATTAGAACTAATAAAAACAATTTGGTAGAATTGCATGACACTAAATCAGCGTACATAAATCAGTTGCCTTTTTTCCCACCAACAGCAAACTTATCTGGAAAGGAAATTAGGAAAACAACCTTTTTATAAAAGCACTAAAAAGAAAAAAAATACTTAACAATGAACTTAACTAAGGAGGTCAAATACTTATATACTGAAAACTACAAAACATAGAAGCAAGAAATTAAGAAATGAAAACATATTCTGTATTCACAAGTTAGAAGACCTAATATTTTTTAAATATCCATACTACTTAAAATGATGTACAGATTCAGTGAAATCCTGTTAAAAATCCTCATGACATTTTTTACAGAAATAGAAAAAAATAATTCTAAAATTCCTATGGAATCACAATATTCTGAAATAACCAAAGCAATCTTGAGAAAGCAAAGCAAAGCAGGAACTATCATACTTTCTAATTTCAAAATATATTACAAAGCTACATTTATCAAAACAGTATGCTATTGGCATAAAAACAGACATATAGACAAGTGGAACAGAACAGAAAGCCCAGATATATACATAATAAGGAAAGGACAGTCTTTTCAACAAATGGCTCTGGAAAAACATGCAAAAGAGTGAAATTGGACCCTAATTTTATAGCATACACAAAAATCACCTCAAAATGCTTAAAGACTTAAATGTATGACATGAAATTTTTTGTAGTTTTAAAGGTTTATACCTTCAGAAGAAAACATAGGTGAAAGCTTCATGACATTGATCTTAGCAATGATTTTATGGATATGACTCCAAATGCACAGTCAACAAAAATAAAAATACACAATTGGGACTACACCAAACTAAAAAAGCTGTGTACAGCAAAGGAAACCATCAACAGAATAAAGGGCAGACTACAGAATCAGAGAAAATATTTGCAAGCCACATATCTGGCAACAGGTTAATATCCAAAATATACAAGGAAATCTTACAACTCAATAGTAAACAACAACAACAACAAATAACTCAATTAAAAATGACTTAAGAACTTGAATGAATGTTTCTCCAAAGAAGAACTACCAATTCAACAGCTATATGAAAAGAATGCATATCACTATTTATCAGGGGGAATTAAAAGGATAATGATATATCATCTCACACCTAACGGGATGGCTATTATAAAAAAAAAAAAGCTAGTGAGGATGTAGAGAACTTGGAACCCTTGTAAACTGTTGGTAGGAATGTAAAAATGTTCACTGTAAAACACACACACACAAAATGAAAAAACAGTATGGGAGTTCTTTAAAAAAATTAAAAATAGATCTACCATATGATCCAGTAATGACATTTCTGGGTTTTTACCCCCCCAAAATTAAAATCAGGACCATGAAGAGATATTAGTACTCATGTTCACTGCAGCAGTATTCACAATGCCAAGATATAGAAACAACCTAAATGTCCATGAACAGTTGAATGGATAAAGAAAATGTGGTATAATCATGCAGTAGAATACCATCCAGTCCTAAGAAGGAAGGAAATTCTGCAATATGCAGCAACATGGATCGACCTAAGGAACACTAGGCAAAGTGAAATAAGCTAGTCACAGAAAGACAGATACTACGGGATTCTTACTCATATGAAGTATCTAAATTAGTCAAATTCATAGAATCAGAGTGTGAAATGGTGGTTACCAGGGACTAGGGGAATCTGGCAATGGGGAGTTAATGGTCTACAGGCATAAAATTTCAATCAAGCAAAATGAATAAGCTCTAAAGATCTGTTGTACAATATTGCGCCTATAGTCAACAATAACATATTGCACACTTAAAAATTTACTAAGAAGGAAAATCTCATATTAAGTGTTCTTTCTAAAACAAATTAAATAAAAAATTACTCAGAAGCACCTATTTCTTTCTAACTCTTTGGCTACCAATCTTATTCCCTTCGTGTATATATTTGTTCGGTATGGATAACTACAGATGGCTTCCTGTGGTCAGTGCCTGTCAAGGGTTCTTATTGTAGTTTGGGCCTTGAAACAGAGGGTTGATTAAGGGTATTGTCTTCTCTGACTCTGGATTCAAAAATGAGTTGTGCCTTGTAACCAAACAAAGTAAAACAACTAAATAATGATAGAAATACTTATTAATATAGAGGGGGAAGTAATAAGAAAAGACAACATTGGTTTAAACTGCTTGTCTAGTGTGATATTCATTTTAATACTTCAAATATAAAATATACTCAACAGTTATCATCGTCACCCTAGATGGCATTTTTTGTGATTCCCCGGCATTTTTAAAAAATTTTTAATGTTTTATTTATTTCTGAGAGAGAGAGAGAGAGAGACAGCGTGAGCAGGGAAGGGTCAGAAAGAGAGGGAGACACAGAATTTGAAACAGGCTCCAGGCTCTGAGCTAGCTGTCAGCACAGAGCCCGACATGGGACTCGAACCCATGAACCATGAGATCATGACCTGAGCTGAAGTTAGATGCTTAACTGACTCAGCCAACCAGGCACCCTGGCCCCGGCATTTTTTTTTTTTTAACTCACCAAGAAATGAAATAGATTCTGCACTCTCTTTCTCTCTCATATGTATATTTGTATCTACACTTATATCTATATGTATCCAAGCTTATTAAAAGACAAATAATTGCTGGCCTCCTTGAAAACAATAAATAATCACTATATTATTTATCTTCATAAATTATTTAACTGTATACAACTATAAAATTTTAATAATTGAACTTTTATAACTTGTCAGTTATATAAATTCTTTACTTTATTGCACTTGCTATTTCATTTCTAATAGTTTTAAGAGTTTGATACATGTTTTCATATTTACAATATACACATACATGGCTGCTTTGTGGCATCATTTCAGGGGAAGCCACTTACATCACAGTTTCTATGTACTTCCTAGACTGTGTCCTGTGCAACTTTATTGGTCAAATGTCAAGGCTTTTGTTTTAGTCCGTTGGGCTGCTATCATAGAATACCACAGACTGGGTAGCTTATCACCAACAGAAATTTATTTCTCATGGTGTTGGAGGCTAAGAAGTACAAGATGAAGGTGCCAGGAGATTTAGTGTCTGGCGAAAGCCCACTTTCTGGTTCATAGACAGACATCTTCTCCCTGTGTCCTCACATGATAGAAGAGTTCTCTGGGGTATCTTTTATAAAAGCACCACCTTCACGCACCTTTTATAAAAGGCTCCACCCTCACGACCTACTCACCTCCCAGAAGCCCTACTTCCTAACATCAACACATCAGGGGTTAGGTTTCAACCTATGAATTTGGAGGGAGGGGACACATTCAGTCTATGGAAACTTCAGACATATTGTATGAAATCATAAATCATAGTACTATGAACATTCTTAATAGATAAATTTGCACATAAAATAATTATCCACAGGGGCACCTGGGTGACTCAGCTGGTTAAGCATCTGACACTTGATTTTGGCCCAGGTCATGATCTCACGATTTATGAGATGGAGGCCTGCATCGATCCCAGCACTGACAGTACAGAACCATCTTGAGACTCTCTCCTGTCTCTCTGCTCCTCACCCCACTTGTGCTCTCTCTCTCAAAAACAAATAAACATTAAAAAGATATTAGTAATTATCCACACAAATAACATTTTATCACTCCTCTAGAGTGGATTAGGTAATGCTTTTCTACATTTAAAAGAAATAGAAACTAATATCAACATTCTCTTCAAATTCTTTCTGGACCAGTATGGGAAAAGGTAAGTATTTTCTTCAAAACAGGATAAAAAACTTTCCTAATGAATCAAATCCAGTGTAGGCAGCTAACACCAAACTTTCATTCAGCCATTCTAGTACTTTGATTATGAATAAAAAGTAGTTAGAAAAAAAAGGTCATGTGTTATGTTTTTTCCTATATATCTATGCCTCCCTTCCATGTATTTATTCTATTGGAAACCTTTAGCATTTAGCAAGGTATTTGGCTCATAACATGTGCTTAGTAAATATTTATTGGCTTGAATTTAAATTAAGAATATGTAAAATTTGCCTTCTTGTTTTTACACAGTGGATATATTACAAAAATAATTCTGATAGTCTCCACTTGCTTCTCCCAGAAGCTGTCTCCAATTTTTATCATTTTCCTCTATCACTGACTACAAAGTGATATGATTTACAGACATGACTCTTTGCAGTCTGACACCAATTCTGTAACACCAACTCGATGTCCTACAATTCAGTTTGATTATGACACTACCAAGAGTTGACTCAGACCCCACAGGTTGAGGGCTCAGTCCCACAAGACTATTCCCAGCCAAAAGTCTCATGTGTCTCCAAGGAAACTGTACTTCTGTCCAGACTGCTATAAATTTGGGTCTGTCTACAGCCTCTTCAGTTTTGATAATTTGCTAGAATGCTGAGAGGACTCATGAAAATGCTATATTTAATAATTATCATTTTATTATAAAGAATGAAAATGAATGGTGGATAAGAAGGTAAAGTACAGACAGCAAGTCTGGAAGGATCCCAGGCACAGGGGCTCTGTCTCCCTAAAGTCAGGACACGCTCCTTTCTTGGTACGTCAATATGTTGACCTACCAGGAAGCTCTCGAATCTTCATTTTTCAGGTTTTATCAATTTCATTATGTAGACATGATTAATTAAGTCATTGGCCAGGTGATTAAACCCAATGTCCAGCCCCTCTTCTGTCCCTGGAGGTTTGGAAGGTGATGAAGACATTGAAATTCTATATTCTACATTCAATATTCTAATCATGAGGTTGCTTTTTTCTGGTTCTCATCCTGAAGCTATCTCCTCCATGAGTTGCCTCCTTAGCATAAAATCAGGTATGATTGAAAGACATGAACAACAAAAGACAATCTTATCACTCATAAATTCGAAGACTTTTTGAAGCTCTGTGTGAGGATCCAGGGACAAAGACCAAATATATATTATTATTATACCACACTATTCAACTCACATTTTCATTACTTTGCCTCTTACATCAGTGTGCAATTACCATATGATTGCACAAGTGTAATTATGATCATTATTGGGGAATGGTGATAGTTCAAAAGCAATTTTAAAGGAAGCAGTTTTAAAGCAAATTGTGCCATAAGGATGAATAAAAGGCTTTTTTATGAAATGCATCAAGACAAGGGAGATGAAATGAGACTTCAGAGGAAATGAGATCAAAATTTCTCTTTTTAATATTGTTGTCCTCCTCTTCTCTGTTTCCTTATTACCTGTAACATTTTCCATCTCTGCTTAACTCCAACACAGTGTTTCTGATGGCTGTTACACTTATTTTGTTAGGGGAAGTGTCAATGACCCAACATGACCAATGTCCAAATGTGGGAAGTAATACTGGGAAAATACTGGCAGTAATGAGACTATCCAAAACAAAAAGAATAATGTAAAGCAAAACAACTCAAGAACAAAAGTAGACAACAACAAAACAAAGATCGGATGAAGAGAAAATGCCAACTAAAGCACTTAAGGTTCAGAAAATGTCTTGACAGATTGCACACATTTGAAAAAAATCAGTGTGATATATTGCATGTGACAGAAAATGTTGATTGTCCACCAAAATCCATTTCCCAATTCTTCTTAGGCACATGACTGAATTACATTTCCCAGTCTCCCTTGAGGTTGGGTCTGGCCACACGATTGAGTTCTAGCCAATGGCATATAGATGGAAGTTTATTTGCCATTCCCAGTCCTGGCCCATAAGCTTCTACCTGTTTAATATTGGTGTGTATATACTGTTATTTGCTGCCTTTAGTTGGGCATTACAAGGACAGTTGCTCAGGCAAGAGCTAGTTTCAAGTAGAGGCTAAAAATAAGCATGTACCTTGGAGATTAGGAGCTGCCAGTATTTAAAAATTATGTGCTTCTAAATGCCAACAGCATAGGAGAAAACTGAAACAAGGCACTGAACCACAAAAGTCCAACCCAACACTATTATCTCAATAACCTCAAGGCAGCTTCCAAGGAGATAGGGAGATGCGTGGATTGAGACAATGAAATAAAATTCTTAAAAATTATAGTTTAAGAAAGAATTTTGAAGATGGTCTGGCCATAAAAATTTATGGAAGTAAATATACCAGAAGTTTATCAAATTTTTGAGAGAAATTAGCAGATGAGTCTGAAATACCATTAGACTTTAAATGTCTTGGGCAAAAATGCTTTCACAAACTTAAAATATCTTTAGATTTTTTTCAAATTTGCATTAGCAATAAGCAGGATACAAAACTCACACAGGATGCAAGAAGTATATACTCCCAAAGTGACGTGGATAAAAATAGCTTAGGAAGAAGCCTAAGGTGAGACAAAGGTCACATAAAACAATAAAAGGAATACCTCCGGACAGCAAAACTAAAAAATATAATCAAGGAATAATCAAGGACTTTCCTTTTTACAAGAACAGACAGAGGTCCAAAACAATCATCTATTATTCACATCATTGTCACAGACCAGTAATCCTTCCTTGTTCTCATCTCAGTTCTCTCCTTTTCCTAATGCAAGTTATTATTCTGGATAGTCTTCCGTGAGTGGCCTCTTCCAGAGAATCCTTATAGATTATTACTTCCATTACCAACAGCAACCAAGGTTCTATTAGAATGCAAAGTCTACCAGGAAACCACCCAAATGTAATCATCACACAAGTAAAGCAGCCAGGGTCAAAGCAATCTAATCTTCCACATGCATCCTGACAAATTCCCGCGCTTCTTGAGTTTAAATGGAAGCCACTTAGTGTCAAAAAAGTGTGGCAAGCAGCCCAGCTGTTGTTTGTTTCTAATTCAAAACCTTGATTATGTTTCTAAAGGTGAAGGTTTCATCTGTGTAAGTGCATCTAATTATAGATAGAATAAAATGATATCCATAATTACATTAGAAAGAATAAAAATCTACCTATTCCTCAGCCAATATAACTCTAGAATGTGTGATTCAAATACTAGAAATAAAGGTCAGTTTTCTAATCTTAAAAACATCTCCTTGCATCCAGAAGACAAATATAGAAAGATAATTACTTTAAATAACAAGTTAACTGTATTTATATCAGATAAAAAGCATTGATTGGAAATGAACAGTTACCATATCATTGATGGTACATGTGTTAGTTTACAAGAGCTGCCATTACAAAGTACCACAGACTGCGCCACCTACACAACAGAAATTTATTGTCTCGGAGCTCTGGAGGCTGGATGTCTGAAATCAACGTGTCAGCACCATCGGTTGCTTCAGTCCTTAGACCGTAAGTGAAGGCTCTGTTCCAGGCTGTTCTTGGCTTGTGAATGGCTGTCTTCTCCCTATTTCTTTTCACATTGTCTTCCCTTTTGTGTTTCTGTTTCTGTATCCAAATTTACAATTTTTATAAGGATGCCAATTGTATTAGATTAGGACCCATCTGGTCTTTAATTCAGTTGCCCCTATAAAAACCTTATCTTCAAATAAGATCACATTCAGAGATACTAGAGATTAGGACTCCAACACGTGTTTTTTTTCAGGGGGAGGAACACAATTTAAGTCAAAACAGCACAAAAGTCTAAAAAGTTTCTATATGACAAAATCCCTATTTCAGTGGATAAAGTGGTAATAACTGAATTGAAAAAAAAATCTTCTCTGATTTTATAACCTCCAAACTAATTGGTTTGAATTCCAAATCCCCTGGTCCCTCTACTTCTAAATAATTAGGGAGTGTACCGAATTCCATTATTCTTTTTGGGAAATACTTAGAATATGTATGGGCAAATACAAACCTAAAAAATAAATGAATTCCCCTGATGCCAAAAGACACAGAAAACTCATTCCTTCCCGTTCTTTTTGCTAAAGCATTTCTTTTAGAAAACTTGCAATTGTAAGTTCCTTCTGTCTATTTGAGAGGGATGCAAACCTTTTGAAAACCTGAATAATTTCTGGCCAGAATTTTTATCTCAGTGAAGTCTTTCTTGGAGCTTTAGAAAGATCTTTCTGAAATGTGAACATAGAGCATCCTGTCGCTCTCTCTCCTTGAGAGTCAGCCTAGGTGCCTGCCTCAAAGTCGTAGCTTTTACTTGTTGCAGAAATACAAGAAGTTTTATTTTTCCTTTCTATCATGACATTAGCATGTATGCAAATTATTTTATTTGCCTGGCTATATAAAAGTGTGAGATGCCTTTCCATTTCTGCAGTCTCCTTAGTGAATTGCTGGAGATATATTTCACAGTCTGATTTAATGCTTATTCAAGTAAAGCTTTCCTACATTTGTGAAGAGGATTTCTAGACTGGCAGAAGACTTTAATTCCTCAACAAAAATAAAAATCTCATTTTTTCTTCTTTTTCCCTGATGCAATACACATGCAATAATACAGACACACAGTCAACACTACTGAAAACATCTTCCACAATTATGACCTTGAACCATCTATTAGGCATAAAATTGAATACACAGAATGGAATATTTATTAGTGACATCCGCAACATTTTATAATTATGTTTTTGGTACCATTTATTTGGGTACTGATTATATGCCAAAACTGGACTAAATGTTTTGGATAGATCATGTGGTGTAATTGTGCAGCGCTCCTATTATTTGGCTATTACCATTATTTCCAGAGAAAAATCCCAAAGCCATCAATGTGTAAATAATTTATTTAGCCAGTTTCCATTCCTAGAAAGTAAAGAGAAATGGACCAATCTGACTCCAGAGCTTGTATTCTTCATCATTAGGTGATCTTCCCTCACATTGTCATGAAGGAGACCATCAGACACCCTGCCAGCACCGATTCCAGCTGGATTCCTGATCACTGGGTTTGCCTGTGGATGCTAGGCCAATTAACTCTGCCTGCCACCACCCTTTCCGTGTTGTTAAAGCAGATTGCATAATGGAAGCTTTCTGTCCTGAATGTTACTGTCTTTAAGATTCTCAGCACTGACTTGACAGCTATGTAATCTTGGAAAACATATTTTACCTGGCTTAAACTCAGTTTCCTCTTCTGAAGGCAGTGCCTAATGGCAACTTCACTATGACAACAAAGACAGTTGGAAAGGTTCAACTAACAGAATGTATGTGACCAGCTCTGAAGATGGATATCAACAAACCAGAGTTCAGAAATGGCCTTACTCAGCAATATATTTCCTAGGAAATAGGACTATGTAATCAAAACAAAATGAAGTGAGAAAATGAACTAACCAAACAACAACAACAAATATAAGGTATCATTTTCTGTATCTCTTATATTGTTATAAACAATGAAGATGGAATAGATTTAACACATTTTCACATGTATAAGATTGAATCATATTGTTTTCTCTTATATGAAATTCTCCCAGTATTACTAATATCAAATCAATGCTTCACGCAAAAACCGTTTATCCTGATTCTCAATCTAGACATTAAGAATGGAAACCATATCGGGGTGGCTGGGTGGCTCAGTCGGTTGGGCATCTGACTTCAGCTTGGGTCATGATCTCATGGTTTGTGGGTTCGAGCCCCACATTGGGCTCTGTGCTGGCAGCTCAGAGCCTGGAGCCTGCTTTGTATTCTGTGTCTCCCTCTCTCTCTGCCCCTCCTCTGCTCATGCTCGGTCTCTCCCCATCTCTCAAAAATGAATACATGTTTTAAAAAGAAGAATGGAAACGATGTCTTTCTGTCCACATAACATGACTTTGTAATCCTACTTTGTCCATTCACATTACCCTGATCCGTTTGGAATCCTAATCAAACGCCCACTTTGAAAGACCCTCATTAAATAAGACTTCCAATACCCAATAAATTTTGATCCAGTTCCTAAGCACTGTCAAAGCTCTCCTGAGGTGACAGTCTCCCTTATCTAAGTAAGCAATAAACTCAGCTTTGTCTCAGATTGTGTTGGTGACATTGGGGAAGCTAACTTTCAAGAAAGCCTTTTCTAAGGCCTTAAGGGTTATTTTAAGTTGCAAAGCCTTCTATAAAACGTAGATTTCTTGACATAGCACTCATGATATTATCAATATAACTAATGTTATAAGCAAGTATATCCATTCTTGTTGTATTTAACTCTTTCTTAACTCATGCTTTCAAACTATAATAAATGATAGGAGAACAAGATATCTTCACCATGTTCACTTGTGATACAAATGATTCAAATCCATCAACTCACAATAAAAATTATAAATTAAGATCTTAGTTCCAAAATAAGAATTCACAACAGCATTTTTATTTTTACTATCCCATGGCATTTATATATATATACACACACACACACACATATGAATTTCAGAGTTACTCTTTCAAGAAAAATAGTTAAATGCAACCTCCTTAATATGAAGTCTTACCTTTTCCAGTTTTGAAAGAGCAAGAGAGTAACAGTCTTTGGCTCTGAATTGCATGAATCTCATGTTGGCTGGGTGAGTAAGCTCTGTGATAATACTGAGACTGGAAAACAACCTACATTTAAAAACACACACACACAAAAAAGCATTTGCATCACACTAACAATTCAATATGGTACTTTTTGTAACAACATATTTATGAATGAGTGATTCCTAGCCTCAGGCATAAAACTACATGCAATTACAACAGGCATTGCCACATAAACTGTCTGTATAATGCAAGAAAAATGAAATGCTATTTCCCAAAAAATATTTTAACCAACATTTTAGCACTATAAGAAAATTAAAATTAGTAAGTTGGCCTTTTATTAGACATTTTCTCTACAGTTATGAAATGACATAGAAGAGAAGCTCATGAAGCTAATTTAAGAAATTACAAGTAACTTTGTGGATAATATCAAAATAGAAATTTATAAGATGAATATGACAATAGACAAAGATTCCATATGATGAGTTTATTGTCCATAATGTGAATTCTTTGATCGTCTAATATTCCCTATTCTCATAGTATGCGATTTTAAATGTCAAATCTTGCTACAATGAATTCCTGAGAAAAGAAAATATTTTAACTCAAATAACATTTTATTGTAATGAATTGAGGCCAAGGCTCAATTGATAGTGTTATTGTAGAAAGATCCTGAGAGTTTTCACATGACCCATAGCTTTGCATTAGGTTTCTTCCTATTCACATCCTTCCCCCAAAACACACACACACACACACACACACACACAAGATAATAGTTGTCAGATCATAACTTCATTACTGTTATTTTTATTAACTAAGGGCAATGTTTAATATCTAATTTAATAAATAATAATGAAGTGTTTGTTATTGGAAAGCGCTGGTCTCCAAGACCTAAAAAGAGATATAAAGAGAAATTCTTGCCTTTAAATTAGACTCTACTACCCAATAGAGGACACTATAAAAATGTGTATGTTATAAGGCTGTACATATTTTCCTAAGAGTGATAAATATGGCTGACTGAATCTCACAGACTATGCAGCATTAAGACACCAGTGAAGAGACTGCTTGTGAGAAGCATCCAGGACAGTGCTGAGATGTAAAACCAGAGAAGTAATTTCTGAGAAAAACATAGCTGCAAACCAATGAAAATTTATTTCACCTCTTGGGAAATTTTTACTTTCTCTGAGAAATATAGCTTTTATCTTTCATACATATTATTATTCAAACTTTGGATACTTCTGTGATTACTTGGATGATATAATCCTTTTCTAACACATATCAAGTAGAAATACATAGCTATACATTTGAGATCTGACTAACAGTGAATGGTAATATGACTGAGTGACCTGGTCATTGTATTTAAGTGACTTGTACGGAATTAGATAGAACCAAAAAGTTTATATGATGTGTCATTTGTGTTCTATACAAATGAACCTATACCATTATGTTATTTTAAACTGAGAAAGTGAATGTATTGTCTAAGTCTGCCACCTAGTGAAAATCTAGAACTAAATAATACTTAAATAATGAAAAGTTTTATTGCATTGCCTTTTATATCTATAAAGTATTACTTATATTCAATTATAATACATTTATAAGTTTGGTTTTGTAATAGCTTTAATTATGTACCTTTAAAATATGAATCTGTAAATCTATTTCTGGGCTTTAATATGACCTAAACACATTTTGAATATAAACACTTTAGAAATAAAATGACATAATAAATCTATATTCCCCTAGGTACTAGGATCATAACAAAGCAATATTGTAATTGAAAAATAATATGGTCTGGGGTGTCAGGGTGGCTCAGTAGCTTAAGTGTCCAACTTTGGCCCAGGTCATGATCTCGCAGTTCATGAATTCAAGCAGTGCTGACAGCTCAGAGCCTGGAGCCTACAAGGGATTCTGTGTCCTCCTTTTTCTCTGTCCCTCCCCACTCATGATCTCTATCTCTCTCAAAAATAATAAACATTATAAACAAGAAAAATAATATGGTTTTTTCTATTTAAAACTTTTTCACAATTTATGTTCTAATTTATTGATGTAAGTACCTCTGTGGAAATGTGGAAAATCTTATGGAATAGTTCTCTGCTTGAATTAATTTATTCAAAAAATACTTTAGACAGACATGCCCAGTTATGCTAACTAATATAAAGATAAAAAACACACCATATACTCTACTTCACGGATCAATGGGAGAATTCTGAGAATAACTGCAATTATATATTCAAGAAAAACAAACATAAGGACATAAAAAATCTGGAAAATGTTCACAATATTTTAATTTTAAAAACTGAGCTAGTGTGCTACACTAAAATTTCGATTTGTTGTGGTGGCTAGGAATGATGTTTCTGAATAACAAGCATATATATTAATATATAGGTAGACAGATACACTTTGATATGTAAAACACTAGTTTTAGATTACAATTGACTCTCAACACTAAAATAAATGTGAATATATTTTAATCGTTTACAAATACTTTTTAAACACTTTAAGTCTGAGATATCAGATATCTCTGTATTTAAAATTTTTATCTATGTAAACCAATCAAAATAATAAAAATATTTCAGCACTATATAAATGATTCATTCTTGGATTTATACATATTCATTATCACTATTTTCAATTATGTCATTTCGCACGGTCATAGGTATGGCATTTCTTCAATAAGTATGATTACTGTGCCAATAACCATTTTGGATATCTTGTGCCAAGCTAAAGACAATATTCTCTTTTTTATTTTTATTTTCTAACTTGCCATTTATGCTTTTAGCATCCTGGGGATTCAAGTCTAACTGGATAGCTCTCCCCCACTAGTACTTTTCCCTCAAAGCACTCTTCACATCCTGGCTAAAATAGTCTTTTTAAACTCTATCCTTCAATGATTTCCTTCCTGGTTTTTTTTTTTTTTATNTGGTTCTTTTTCTGACTTCAGCCTCATGTTGTCAGTTTTCCACTTGCTCTGCTCCAGGTCCTCGAATAAGCCAGCCTCAGTACCCAAGAGCCTTTGGATATGCTGCCCCCTTGTGGAATGTTCTAATCCTCTCCTTATCTGCTTAGTCTATCGAGTAAACAACAGAGTCAATTCTTCAGGGAGGTAGGTGTTCCTTGATCCACTTGACTAGATCATACATTCTTATTGTCTGCACCTGTATAACATTCTACTCTTTTCAGTAGTTGCTACACTTATAATTCTACAGTTGAATTTCTTGTTTAATATGTTCACTGCTTAGACTATCACTACTTAATCATACGTCTGCCTTAGGCAAGTGCTGCAGCCATAGCATTCTGTATAGTCCCCAAACTTACTGGATGCTCAATAATACCATGAATAAATCACAACTGCAGGTGTTTATAGATGTCCTCTTGACCTACTAGGGGTTAATGCAGGAATTTTTCTGATTCTTGCAGACACAGATCCATGACTTGATTGAATGCTCCCATTGCCAGAGCACTGACTATCTTACCAGTTTGATCAGCTACATTTTAGGGAAAAAAACGCAAAAGCAAAAATATCTTCATATTAAAACAAAATCAGCCTAAGGGACTTCTGAACTAAATCATTCCTGGACTTTTACAATGCAAATAAAACTAATATTAATTAAATAAAGAGGCCATTAGACTGAGATGGCTCTATACTTCAGCAGGTTACTGAAGCAAATCAACACCTCAGCCTATACGTTGCCTCAAGGTAAGAAATCAAAGCCAAAGGACAGCCAATCACAAAGAGCCAACTAGGCTTTCTCAAATAATGCAACCACTTAAGCTGTAGCCAATCAAATAATTTCCTTGCTTTATTTCCACCTCTCCTCTGTAAGTCCCTAACTCCTCTCCCTGGAGCGTTTCTAACCATTTCCTGCCTGGCACTGACAAATCTGAACTGATTTTTGTTCAAATTAATTAAAAAATGTTTAATATGCATGAGTTCATCTTTTAAAAATTAGCAAGTATTTGCTTTTGTACCCATTCTGTTTTAAACTAATGTTTATCTATACTGTGTGCTCTCTAGAAAAACGTTTGCTTCACAACTCCTTGAGTAAGTTTTCTCATCTCCCTTTCTCCTGATATACAGACTTAGGCTGTTGGTTTGAATCGGCCAGTTTTTTCCTATATAGGATAGGATGAGCTAGTAAGTTGCTTTCAATATTTTTTTTGCCCTCAGTTAAATGAGAATAGTGATAGATGCCATTGATATGGCAAACATTCTCAAAGTAGAACATTTTGATAGTCTGACATGCCATTTTGACGTGGTTGTTTTTTTAATTCAAGGCACACTTTGGCATGCTTCTTTAAATTTAGTTTAGATATTAACACTTGTTCATAAAACTGTGAAAAGAGGCAATATTTTCAATATACCAAGTGCTTGTGAGGTAACACCTTAGCAAGAGAAACTTAAATTTTAAAGTGAGGACCTGCTTTTCTTTCAATTTGGAAATCAGACACTCCTTTAGCAAATCTTTCTAGAATGACTCATGAGTGTTTTCTCTTAGATGTGTAAACTAAGGTCCTTAGGCACAGGAGAGGAAAAGGTTTAACCATATCTGGCTTGAAAAGACTTTATCTCCTATAGTTTTTGGTACGTGGAAATGGTCTCTAGGGTTGATGGGCCAATTGCTTAGGATTCAAGGAGTCTCTTCTGAGTAAAGTACTAGAGATACTCTCTTACCTAGAGAATCTAGAACACCTGGAATAGATTGTCCCTGAAGAAGTTTGCTGCTTGCTATAAAGGGCTACTCTGAACCCACAAAGGTAAACTCATCATGAATGAAGGGACAAATCTGGGCAAGTGATCAATACAGGGTCTGCTTAGGTTGTTCTGGTGACAAAGCTTGGCTGAGGCTGGAGGCTCCTCCTGTCCCAGCCATCTCAGAACAAACTTAAGGAATGTTTATCAAATATTTGAGTGTTAAAACTTTGTAGGTCATGCTCTAGACTCTGGATATGGAAAATAAAACACTTCCTGGGTGGGTTCTCTGGAAGAAACATGCAGGGGCCAAACCAGCAAATATACAATTGCCATACTGCATAGAGACACATTGAATTGTGTAATCCAGTTTTCAATTACAAAACTATGTTTAAGTTATAAATGCAATTCCAGATGAAAAGGAATTCTCCCGATGCCTCCAACTATACTGCTAGTGAATTAATGAGTTTCTCTTATTTTTCCTTTGGTATTTTGGGACTGAGTACCTCTGAAGGTCCTTGGACAATCTGGAGAAAGGAGAGAGAAGGCTGTCAAATGAAACTGTGTATGTACCTTAGTAAACTGGGCAGGTAGGTGCTCAAGTGGTCAATTTTCAGCTTCTGAAAAACAACTTTAACCCTATTCCAATCTGGCAAAACAGGTCATACGAGTTTTTATTAATAACTTGTGAATTAGAGCACTGTTACTTTTCATTTCATATTTGAATTCCATCTTATTCTTATCTCCTGGGCTCTAATACAAGCACAGATTGAAGATTTCTTTAATATATTCCTTAGTAGTTTTAAAAGCTGAAAATGTAAAGGTCAAAATGCCCTGTGTCAAAATGGAATGTCAAAATAATCAAGGTAAAATGGCATTTACAAGCTAATAGCTACACAGTCATTTACAAACTAATGCTAATAAAATGTAGCATCGCCCCATACAGAGCAACAGCATGAGGTAATCTTAATTCGCCTACTATATACAACTACAGCTACCCAGCAGAATAAAATTCAGCTCTTATTTGAGGAAATTAATGATATTCATAAAGATTTAAGGATTGGCTGAGATATTTTTGTAAGATTATTAGTGAAAAAAATTTCTAAGACTGAGATGGAGCTTTTCCTGAGGGGTTGCCATGCCAGCAAACTAATACTTCAATAACTTTTCTGTCTCTGTGATAAAGCTAATTTGTATATTGGGACCCACAAAACAGAAGCTGTCCCAGCAGCCTGGCCCATGTCACAAATCTAAACTTAAATCAGTCTGTACTCATGGTGAATATCTAACCTAATATACACCAATCCCAATCCTCCAACTCCGCTTTAGCTAGCTCAGTTAAGGCTGGAAAACAGGATCTACTACTAGCCATACCATGAAACGCCTGACCTCCTAGCCAATCATGTCCCATTTCCATCTTGCCTCTTCTAACATTCTATACAACTTGCTCTGCTCTCCGGAAAAGTGTCTCACTGCTTGTGAGGCACAGTACCCACCCCCCAATTTCACAGGCTACTTTCCACTGATTAAAAAATATCAAACTTGGGATGTCTGGGTAGCTCAGTTGCTTAGGTGTTTGGTTCTTGATTTCGGCTCAGGTCATGATCTCATCGTTCATGGAATCAAACCCCATGTCGTGCTCTGCACTGACAGCACAAAGCCTGCTTGAGATTCCCTCTCTCTTTCTCTCTCAGCCCTGCCTCTCCCCTCTCTCTTGAAATAAATAAACATTTAAAAAAAAAAATCAAACTCATTATTAAATTGTTTTAGTTCTGTCACTTGACACCTGTAAATATTCCACTTGACCAGAAACACAGTATATCTAGTCAGCCAGTCCCAAAATGGTAGTCCAACTCTGGGCTCTCTACTAATTTCTTTGTTCTTTGTTCCTTATTCATTTTCTGTTTTTCCCTTTCCTGTTCCTTACTCTTTATCCCATTAAAGCTTCCTGCCTCACACCCCATTTTGTAGTTGTTTAGACCTTTAAGAGTGGAGACTGCCCACTTTGTGAAATGTTAAATAAGACTGTTTGTATCACTTAACTAGTCTTTAGTCATTTTTAACACTATTCACTCACACATACTCAGTGGTCTCTTAGAGATGGAGGTTTAAGCTTTAATCCGGTATAGCCTGGTATCCAGCCACTGTGACTGGATTTCTGATTGCCTGTTGCCCAGTTACGAAGATAACTGGATCCTACCTCTGGAATTTTGTCATCTGTCTCAAAGGAAGTTTGTGCAAGATAATGCGCAGAGAAACCAAAGGACAGAAAACTGAGAGTGGGAGAAGGGAGAGAGACAAGGAAAGAGTTAAGATGGGTGTCAGTCCACAGTAGAGAATCAATGATTATCTGTTTACGGTTTCAGCACAGGAGTGACTATAATGATTGAGATTGGAACTTAATCTGGTA
Source organism: Crocuta crocuta (assembly GCF_008692635.1). Lineage (NCBI taxonomy): Eukaryota > Metazoa > Chordata > Mammalia > Carnivora > Hyaenidae > Crocuta > Crocuta crocuta. The sequence goes on from NW_027526949.1 coordinate 171,945, forward strand.
ATCATGGAAGAAAAGCCCTCAGGTAACTAAGGACAGTGAAAAAATAACAGAACCAATGGACAGTAGGTTCCAGTGGAGACAAAAGACTGTTAAGACTGAGGGTATTAGACAAAATAGTGTCTCTGGGATAGAGGTGCCAAACAAAGCTTGTTGCTATATTGTTTCAAGGTCTGTGGCTTTTCAACTCTGTCACATAAAAGTGATAATGATAGTGCTATTATTACAGTAGCAAACACTCACTGTAATTGAGTGATTGAAAACTACTAGCCATGTGCTACAGCATTATATATTCAAATCAACTTTGTAATTAAGACATTGAGGTTTAGAGAAGGAAAGTAATTTGCCTAAGATCATATAGTAAATAATCAACCTAAGTGGGACTCACATCTAGCCTCTCCTGAATTCTAAACTCAAACTATAAATTCATAATTACTCTCCATATGTGCTTTGCTACAATATAAAGGTTATAAAGATGGAGTGATGGAAAATGATGATGGAGTTCTGATTGTTTTTATTTAATTCCATAATTTGGTAGCTCTAACATGTCTTTTGGCCTTGTGCAAAACTCATAAAACTGAAATAATGATCTTTTAGATATTTACGTTTTAAAATGGTTTCAGGAAGAACCATTCAAGTGACATAGATATCTTCACTTATAGGTGATTTTGATGCTTAGAGCATGGACTTGTCTTTGGTTTTCACTCTTACCCAAAGATAACCATAATGGAAATTCCTATCTGGATGAGTTATGACTTGGCTCCTAACATGGGTAAGTTGCCTGTTCACAGTCTTACAGTATTTCATTCTTAGTAATACAGTTTGTAAATGCATACTTTTAGCCACTGCCGGTCATAAAACAGAAATTAGAACATACATGGTCTGTCACAAAACATGACTACTACAGCACAGGATTTAGAGTTTGATATATTAAACGATATGAAAAAACCAGATTCATTATTCTATTTATTTTTAAAAGAATGATGATCCTGCATTAAAACTTAAACACACGATGAGGTGCCTGGCTGGCTCAGTTGGTTAAGCGTCCAACTCTTGACATTAGCTCAGGTCATGATCTCATGATCTCACAGTTCGTGAGTTCAAGCCCCACCCCAGGCTCTTGCACTGACAGTGTGGAGCCTGCTTGGGACTTCTCTCTCTTTCCCTCTTTTCTGTCCCATCTTCTCCTCTCAAAATAAATAAATAAACTTTAAAAAAATTCTTTGAAAAATTAAACACATAGTGCCAGTCATACATTTGATGTTAAAAAGTATTTGTATTTTAATTAAATGGATAAACAACTTCAGGGTAAGAATCTCATGTTCATTTCTTATATACAGAGTCAGAGTCCACTATTTCACAGATAGTTAGCAGTATATAAAAAACAGGCCAGAGCTATTCAGACAGTTACCTGAAAAGGGTCTGCACATTTACAATCGTTTTGGCATCTGCCATGTAGTCTTCCTCGGCACTCATGGTGCTCTCTTTGTCCACAACCACCATGTTGGCAGCGAAAGTCACTCCACACCTGAGTAAATCATCTAGGCTTTGATAAAAATCAACAGAGAAAAATGGACTTTCAATAAATCACAGTTCTAAGATCAGAGCTTGCTTACCCACTACACGTGTACAGGTTACCCTCATAGATGGCTTTCACAGAGTTTGCCCTGGTAGATGTTAATGAGGATTATAATACATTCCCTACTGATATGAAATAATTTGTATTTTTGAGCTGTTTATGTTTCATTATATCTTAACTGTTTCAAAGCACTATGCTTTAAGAAAATTTTTAAATAATATTAATTATATAACTAAATCATGGAAAACATCTATTTTGCAATCAAATAGAACTAAAGCATATTAGAACTGTTTTTATGGTTAGCACACTATTTCCAAGACATGACATTTAAATCTTTTTAATCCCTACAGTACTTTTGGTAAAAGTACAGATGAATACTTATATTACCTTTGATGGTCTAGCCCAACAAAGAAATATTAAACTGAATATTCTCAAATGTGGATTATTTCTTTGTGACAGCTATGTGTTAATGATTGGTTCTACATAGCCACAAACATATAAAATAAATATCAGCTGTATTAAAACTCACCATTTACCATTTAGTTTTTGAGCAACTGATTAAATAACTTAATTTCTTTAGTTGCATGAACTAATTGCTAAACTAGAATACAAGTTTCTGTGACTCATAATAGTCAGTTTTCTCCCGTATCACTGATAAAAACTAGCAGTTTCCCAACGAATTAAAAGAAAATGTTACCATTAAAGTTGAAACAAGGAAACCATTATCTCACTGCCTCTGCTTCTTACAAACTAGTAAAATAGGACTGAATTAGATAAAGGAGACTAAACTTGAATGAGTATAAGAATGCTCTTGGTACAAAGTTGATTGAAGACAGAGATGAAATTGGGCTAATTGGTTTCTACATGTTCTGATTTAAAATAAGAAATGTAGACCTTACAGAACAGTAGTTCCTTTTAAATTCTTCAATTGAAAGGTCAGTTCCCTGAGGAACTTTTCCAAGTGCGTGATTGGTGAAACTATCCCCATCAGTTAGAGGGAACTATTTTCTTCTTATGCTAAGGAAGGATGTGGGATTTCTTATTGTTATGAGGTGAGAGAGTATTACCAAAGCTCTGAGTCCAAGATCCCCAGGAGTAGTTCAGAAAAAAATATTTTGCTTAACTCAGGAACAATGCTCTGTGGCAAAGATCTTATGGCTAAGATTCTGTATGGAAACAGAATGTTAGTCCAAATAAATTTCCTATGGTAAGAGGGGCCAGTACCGTAATATCCAATCAATATGATGATCAGATTTAAATCCCCAGAAATACTTTATTTGCATATCCTTTTAACTAGGAAATTCATAATTGTTCCTGTATCTATTAAAATACATTTTTTAAAAAAGAAGTAGGTATAAAATTAATGTGATATAGTCCCTTATGGGCCATAAAAATGATGCCCAAGTTATATGCCTTCAATTCACCTTATTATAATTTTACATCACTTTCTAAGTCACCTCTTAAAATCTTTCTACCCAATAAAAAAAATCATCTCTCCATTATAATTATCTATGCAAAAAGAGAGAAAGATAAAGTGGGAGAAGGTAAGCTTGACTGGAAAAGGATATACAGATACAAATTATGATAGAAAAAATGAATATTTCATCAGTAATAAATCAATGAATTGATTGAATCTGTGCTAAATAGCTAATAGCTACCTATACCTGTATGTATCAGTTAATTCCATACTCAAAATATTGGCTGCTGTAGGGCACATATAACCTTGGCAAATGATTTAGTAATTATGATTTAAAAGAACTTTAAATCTATAGAAAATACATAAAATTGGAATGGCATTTCAGAAACACATAGAAACATTTTGTTCTTCATGCTTTAACTTTGAATCATTTATTTTTACGTGCATTTAATATTACACTCTATTCCTTTTTTATCTTTTTTATTAAGCTACCAATTTATTCTTATAATGCCACAACTATCATGATTTTTCTACCCTATCTGCAAAGCCACTTGCCTATTTTTTATTCAGCACGATTGCTTTATGCAGTTCAGCCACCAGATGGCTGACTAAGATAAAAGTTAATATTGATGAAAAATAGATAATCTCAACTGGCAACAACTTCCTTTGCACACTTCTCTAAGCCTTCCCTCTCAAGAACTACAATGTGAACGTATGAGTACATGTCAGTGTTGTAAATGTGTTTTAATTCATTCAAAGGTGTGTTTGCTTTTTTAAGGAATATTTCAAACATTAGCAAAAGAGAATAACACAGTGAACCTCCACATTTCAATCACCCAACCCAGGTTCAATAATTATCAGTGTGTAGCCAATCCTGTTTTTTTCTCCATTCATAGGAATTTGACCTTTTCAGTTCTTCTTTGTCTCAACATAAACACGTTTATAGGGGAAGAATTCATTTCATAGTTTACAGCAGCAAAAACAGGTGGGAGGTTTATTCATCCTTTAAATAGTCTGTGTTTCTAATGAATTTTAATAGAATGTTATCATTTCATTTTACTAATGATAAAATATAGGTTGATTTCACATTCATGGATTTAAATAGTAATTTCAGTTCATCTAACTACATCTTAGTTGGTTAGTATTAAGATAACGGATCATGTAAATTATATTAATGTAGACTAGAGGCTAAATATAAGGTAGTCAGTTTGGTCTTTAATATGTTCAACAGCCAATAAACACTTCCAAAGTTATAAGACTTGTTTTTTTTCAAAACTTACAGGACAAAACGTAAGCATGAAAGTTCTTAATTGATAACTTTTAGACTTTTGTTTTGATGGTTCTGGTATACATTTTTTTTGATGGATAGTTAACACATTTTATATGCATATTAGTTTTATGATCTTTAGTTCCAATATTTCTTATAATATGTTCATGCATATAAAAGAATTTGTATTTTAATACTAACATATTTCACACATTTAACTTCTTAATTAAATTTTTAGAATACATAGACTGATAGATGTTATTAGAATAAAGTAAACTCTTATGAAATGCTCCAGTTTATAAATCTGGCTTAAAACGAGCGTCTCTAAATTATTTGAAGGTTTCCAGATGTTATCACAATGATATCAATGCATCACAACACTGAATCTTTAGGTTTTTTCTATCCCTTGGCCCTTCGTAATAACATTATTGCTACAGACAGCACAAAATTAACATAGCTTTAGAAACTAAGTAAAAGTGACAAAATTCTCATGCAGCAAGATTTGTTTTAATTCAACAACAGATTACTGCTTAGGAAGTTTGAATACAAGATGTATAACAGGAGAACATAAGCTTTGCATGCAAAATACACCATATTTGCAATACTGAAATGGCAAATTACACTCATCATGCAACACGGGGGAACAGCACACGACAAACCACAGGACACCACACTAGTTAGTGTGCCAAAGATTTTGTCACCTACTTGTCAATAGAGCCCACCATGTAGTAAACCATTGGAAACCAACAGATTGCATCCAGAAAATGCATATCTGGCCTAAGTAGCAGATGGGTTACAAAATGAAACACAATGTCACAACAGTGGCAGCGCTTCTAGGGAAAGGAAGTAAGTTGACTTAGTTTGCATTTCCAAAACTAAACACTGTTGACATGATTAATTTGAAGTGCCTTTTTTTCTTACCATTAATTAGAAAATATCATTTGTACTAGTTATGAATAATACAATGTACTATTATATTATAAAAACAAGTTGTATTTCTGCTTTCTAAATCAGAAACATTATGGCATTAGTCTACAAAAATACTGCATTGATATTCTTATTATGACTAAAAAGTCTTATCAATGAGTTTAAAAATTATTCATGCAGAAGAGGAATTGTAAAATGAGAAATTAATGATTTTTTTCTTGGATAGCCCAAAGCATAGAGAATTCAATTAGCATGCTTGTTAAGAGCACCTTCTCTAAGGAATATACACAATCACAACATGCCCTTTAATGTATCAGCATATTAATCAATAAATATAGTATATGCACACATGTTACATATGTATTATATAAAATTAAAATGAAAGTAATTCACCTTTTAAATAATTGACCTACTCCATCTATATCGTTGAGCAAATATTTATTAAAATCTTTTCTTACATGCATATTTGGGGAAAGAATCATAAACCTGGATGCTTCCTTAGAAATCACTTAATCTACTGTATTCATTTTATAAAGTTATTAATTCTTTCATGCATCTATTCAGTTAGCATATATGTACACATATATTTGTATAATAAACATTTCAATATAGTAAGACATATGCAAAAAAGAATATCATGTTACCTTGTACTATGTAAAATACAGTTTTTGGAACATGTACAAAAGCACATAATTACAATATATGTTTTAATAAGAAAAAAATAAACAGTAGTTTGCACTCAGAAGAAGGCAGAAGTGGAGATCATTTCATAGAGGTGATATTTAATTTGGATGTCTGCCAGTAAAAGAGGAGAGGGAAATTCTAGGAAAAGGGAAGAAAAGCATCTATAATATCCCAGCTAGATGAAGTCTTTTCCTCCCTGACTTATTTTCTTCCTGCTGATCATCCTCTTATCCCTTTAACTCTAAAGAGAAAGAATCACAATACAGTGAAGCTTAAAAAGACAATCTTCCCAAGAATACTATTATTGTAATATTGATTCAACTTAACATTACATTTCTTCATAGTCATTTTAAATGGCCCCCTGTTATTACATATTATAAATATACCACAATTTTAAAAATCCTCAATTATTCAGTTTATAAGTTATTTTCTTTTATATTATTAACTATTGAAATTACAAGTTGTCTCCAATATCTTGCTATTATACATAATACTGAGATGAACATCTTTAAATGACATTCTTCTAGCATTAGTTTTTAAATCATTTATGCCAAAATATTCATAGAAGGATATTAGCAAATCACAGAATATAGATATTTTAAAAGCTCATGATGCATGTTCTTTTCAACAAATATTATAACAATATATGCTCCGAGTAGCAGTCTTTTATAGCAAATTGTGGTTCTGGCTGAGCACTGCTGTGCTTCTTACAATCAGCAGTGCCATTCTTACTCCTGATTCAATACCCTCCATGTCTCTCCTCCCCCACCTCGTGATTAATGAAGCAGGTGTGAGGCCGCAAGTACCACAAGACTAGGACCGTACTGAGATTTTGCGATGGGTTGAAAAATCATTTTGCCCGAAAAATCATTTTCTGGTTATTACTTTGATTCATCTCTCTTTACTCCTATGAAGTTCTACTCAGATAAAGTGAGTAGCTCAATTACTTCTGTGACAGAGATGGATCCATAATTATTCTTTATTAATTGCAGACACGTACCCTGGCTGAAATAACCACACTTTTAATCTGACTCATTCTTTTACATTCAGATCATTTCAATTTCTTTATGCCATCTTCTCTATTCTAAAGTCTAGTAAAACAAGAGTAAATAACGTTATTGAATAATTCACCTTAATAAAAATACTGCAAATCTGTGTAATAAATAGTACTGGGGCCACTGGGGACAAAAATTAAGTACTTACTTCATGCCAATGCTCCTAGTTAGAGTTAAAACTCAATATATGGCCTTTGTATTTTGTTGTTTTGTCCAGTATGAATCATTAAAGGTACTTACTTAGACATCAAAATTATCGCTGTGTTTTAGGAAACTCATGAATGTTAGCCACATGCAATTCTGCCACAAATGTGTATTTACAATATGCATGCAACCTTCTACATCTTGAGAAATTACATTAGCATCTGAATTATGCTAGCTTGGTTCATCGTTACACAAATTCAGCTATGTTACAAGGTAAATCAAGCCCTTGACGACTAGTAAATATATAATCTGGATGAAGTCTGTCTAATGTAGAGTCTTATGTGCCATACATTTTGCAAAATGTAACCTGTATAACAAATGGATTCATCTACTACTTTTAGTGATAAAGTTAGCTTATAAGGAAACTTGAAATATAAAGAACATAGCAATTGTATATTTGCATGTACTCTATTAGCTCATTTAAATAAACTGGCAACAGTGTTCATGTCATTAAGCTGCTTAGTAATTGATAAGTGACATAAATGATAGCATAGGCTCTTAATAGACTAATCTTTCTAATTACTGAAGGTTAATTGGCAAGCATAACCTTTACAATGAAAGACACTAAGAAAAACATAAAACATTAATAAAAACAGGCAATGTCCATTTCTTATGCTGCACCCTAAGCAAGGGACAGGTGAAGAATGAAATGCAGGAAAATAAAACCATCAGTATGATAGAATAAAATGTATGGATTTTTTCCTGCATGTCAAATAGAGAAGACCTATCTATGTTAGAAATTACATTATGGAAAAGTGAAAATAATTGCAGATTTAACTCTAAAACCCAATGTAAAAAATTAACAAAAAAGAAATACCATTTAAAAATAGTTTACTTAGGGGCACCTGGGTGGCTCAGTCAGTTAATCATGACTTCAGCTCAGGTCACAATCTCGCAGTTTGTGAGTTCAAGCCCCACATTGGGCTCTCTGTTATCATCGCAGAGCCTGCTTCAGATCCTCTGTCTCCCTCTATCTCTGCCCCTCTCCTGCTCACCCTCTCTCTCTCTCAAAAATAAACATTTTTTAATGTATACAAAATTCACAGATTCTCTTTGTTTAATATATAAAAAAGTATTTCAAATCAGGAAAAGATCAACATAACAGGAAAAGAGATCTAGAACAAAATAAATGTGCACAGACCAAAACAAAACATGTTGTATCTAAATAATAATAAGAGAAATTAAAATTCAACAAACGCCAAAGTAATTGATGTTAGCAAACAGAAAAAAATTGAGCACATCATTAATCTGCAACCTAACTGTAATCATATTAAGAAAGAAGACTGTTTATGAGTTTAAGACATCATATTCTTTCAAAAGCTTTCATTATAAAAATTGCCATTATATGCAAATGTTAATTAGCTGCGGATTGTTAGGGACTGAAAAAGTTTGTGGATTTGTGTGGATTTGCAAAGTTGAAGATCATTATTTCTCATTTAACTAATAACTGTGATGGACTTAATTTCTGTATTTCAAATTCAAGAAATGAATGTAGTGAGACAGTTTAATTTGTCAGCATTTCATAATTCTGTACTTAAGTAGTTTATTTTTTCTTAAAAATATATAAGCAGTTTCATTTCAGTGCTTAAAATAAATTTCCCTTTTTTGTTAACTGGGTTTTCACCCAAATCAATGCATCAGTTTGAATAGTGACAATGTCATTTTCTTGATTGGTACAGGGGGGCAAATGACATTTCCTGACTGCCTTTTCTAAGTGAGATATTGCACTAGTGCTTCATACATACTGTCTTATAGAGTCTCAAAATTAATTGTTCAGATAAATGCCTGACTCATTTTACACATGAGAAAACTGAGGCTTAGAGATATTGATAACATGCAAAAGGCTTATCAAGAAATTAAGCTTCGATCTTATCTCAGATCCATATGAGTCCAAAGTTTGAATGTCTTTAATAAGGTCTCTGATATATCAGACAATTTATCATTGCTTTTAAAATAACCTGGCTTACTGGACACTATATACGAAAAGAAGATTCATATACTAAAAGGATTGTATAAGATGTAAAAATTCAGAACATAAGCTTGGATCTTGCTCTTCAACTTTGTGTAGCTTTGGGTAATATATTCCAAAGCTTTTGACTGTTGTCTCCATCTTTTATATGAAATGGTATTATCAGATGACTGGATGGCCTTGAAGGTTGTGGTGGTAATCAAAATATTTAAAATCAGCATAACACAACAGACCAAACAAAACAGATGGCCAACCAATCAGAATTGAGATCAGCTCTAATGAGCCAGTATCAAGAGCAAGATGGGTTTCATTTAGTTATCAGATGAGATCCGCAAGGCTTTCTATTTGGAAACATTATGAAAACCTATTTTGACATACTATGTTTGTGAATATTATCAATTTAATTTACATTTTAAAATTCCATACATATGACATTTGTTATTTATTTCTGTTACATTGAATTGTTGTTTCAGCTTAAATAGCCATCTACTGAATATTATTTTCAGCAATACTCATGTGAATGAAAACAAAGCCAAAACCCCCTAAACTAACTAATAATTATAAAAGTGTACACAATCCTTAACATACATATTCTTATAACATGGAAATATTCTGAAGAAGAAAAGAATCATATTTCTTTGTAACATTGCAGATAGATTACAAAATACTAGTTATGGCTGGGCAACAAACATTTCATTGTTTGAAAAAAAAAAGGATTGCATAAAACTTCCTGGAACATTATTTTTTAGTGTTTAGTTTTCGTTTCCTCATACTTGGCCAAAAGAGCAGAGGACAGCAAATAAAAATGTTAGACATCACTTTTGGGAAGTACTCAGGAAGCTAATAAACTTTACAGCATGTACTTTCATCCTAACACTTTGAAAGAGAAGTCAAACCCCACAAAAGTCACCTAACTAAAAACATCATGGGAATAATTAAATTCCAAAATGTGGGTTATTAGAAAACCAAAAAAAATTAGTGCAAAACAATCCAAAGTTAAAAGATATTCTTGTTTCTAAAAAGAATTGATAACTATTGTATTTTTTGCATATATTAAAAACTGTAAGTTAAGAAACATCATATAGTTGAAAGAACAATGAAGTATGCATTACATAGAAGGTACTAATCCTAGAACTGACCTTAGAATAGTCATTTAACTTCTTTGGTCTGTTTTTCCTTATCTATAAAATAAGGGTACTGTAACCGAATGACATAAGCTGGTTTCTTTAAGTGTTATCATTGTAACTTATAAACTTTGAGATGTTAAGCTGCTTGGTACATTTCTCTGACAATAAATCAGCAGTGTATGATATAGATATGCTTCTAAGGGGAATAAATGTAAAATAAAAGTAAAGTGTCTAGTATGATGACTGACATGTACTAAGTGCTCAACAATTATTACTATTATGAACAGAGCATAGAAGTAAAATATATTGGCGTTGTTAAAGGGTCTCTACAGTCTCATTGACACAAAATACTCTCTGACAAAAGCTACATCTAGATTCATGAACAAATACTGACCAGTGTGTCAATAATGAAGAGGAACACAGCTTTCAGGTTTTTCTTTGATTGACCAGATTCAGGAGTTAAGACTATAAAAACAACCACTTGCTTTTATTACTCTAAATTACAAATCCAGCAATCAAGCAATCGATCAGTAACTGGGCATTTCAGCAACTTGTTTATTCAGAACCAAACAAAAAGGGACTGATTTAGTTACAGCCATTCAAAAATCTATATAAGGTACACACATTAAGGAACTCTAGCCCTGCCACCTGCTTAGTGGGAAAATAAGGTGGACAAAGGAGGATTAAGGACACTGAGATGGGATTATTTAATAAGACTAATTATTAAAAAAGAGAAAAGTCCATCTCTATTCCATGGAGTAAACACCACTCTAAAATTTGGAGAAATGGATTCTTTTGGGAGGTGCAATATCATGATTTTTAAGAAATATATATTTGGACATTCAGATCATCCACGGCTCTTGGATCATAGCTCCCAAAACCCTTGGAATTTCCTGAAGAAAAAGAATGGAAACATTTTTTGTCATAATATTTGTTTCCTTGTCCTCAGTTCCTGATATTAATTCAGAGCCATAATAGTGAAATGGGTGTCTTATTATTCATAACAAGCCCCTTTCCACCACAACCAGGTTGATATTAATAAGGCAACTTCTGGAAAGTACCTCTTTTGGGGGCTTGTTGTCAGGGGAACAAACCATGAATAGAGGGGTGGAACTTTTAGTCCCATACCCTGATATCTGAGAAAGGGAGAGAGGTTGGAGTTTGAGTTCAACAACCAATGGCCAATGATTTAACCAATTGTGCATATGCCCATAATGATCCCTCCATAAAAACCCAAAGGAAGGAGTTTGAGGAGCCTCTGGGTTGGTAAACATGTGGACATGTGGCAATAGTGGTGTACTCAGAGAGGGCGTGCGTGGACACTCCATGCCCTTTCCCCATACCTTGCCCCATGCATCAACTCCATCTGGCTGTTCCTGAGTTACATACTTTTATAGTAACCCAGTAATCCGGGAAGTAAATGTTTCTTTGAGTTCTATGAGCTGTTCTAGAACATTAATGGAACTTGAGTAGGGAACTCTGATTTCTAGTCTGTTGGTCATAAGTATGGCTAAAGGGGCACTAAGTGGCTCAGGCAGTTAAGCGTCTGACTCCTGATTTTGGCTCAGCTCATGATCTCATGGTTCGTGGGTTCAAGCCGCATGTCGGGCTTGTGCTGACAGTGTCGAGCCTGCTTGAGACTCTCTCTGTCCCTCCCTTGCTTGCACTCTCTCCCAAAAAAAAAAAAAAAAAAAAAATTAAAAAAAAAAGTATAGCTAACAACCTGGACTTGTTAGTAGCATCTGAAATCAGCTTGAAAATGCACCTGCCTTAAATCTTATCTCAAAGGGAACAGACACACCAAAAGCACAAAGAGTCAAAACCTGATGCATTATAATTCACAGGGCCAACTGAGCATTTCTTGTGTGTCAGTTCAGCCAGTCCCTTAGAGCTTTCTGCCAGAGAGGTTCTAGAATTAGGGATACATTTAAAGGCCTTGGAGGTGTTTTACAACCTCTCCATTGCCATAGCCATCCCGCAACCCTACTTTCATCCTCCTAAGATTTATTTCATTAAGCTTTTATTTCTTCTGACATTGAGTCCAAGTTGCTGCCCCCTCCACACCTGCCCTAAATTTACCTGATCTTTTCATGGATGCCAAGGTGAAAGCAGGAAAGTTAATGAGTCATCTTACCTGAAAATTCTTCAACTGAAACCTCTAGAGTGTTTTCAATTTTTAGAGTTGATTATAATACTAATAATGATACTAAAAAGGATGCATCAATGAGTGTCTTGAAACTGGCATATTCAGAATAAACAATGTCATTAAGTTAAAATAGTGGGAAGATATTTCTGTTTTGAAAAACGTCTTTCGATAAATTTTAAAGGGAGAGACAAGGCAACAGGCTGTGGCCTCATTTAGTTTATCCTGAAATTTTGCATCACTTTGGAATTTAAGAAGAGAGTTGGAGGATCCTAAAATATGGTATTGATCTAAGAACCATCTGTTACCAATTTTGAGTCACAGAGAGAAATATCATAATTTTAGGACACAATGGGTTTGACCATAACATTCGGTGACCTACATTTATATTTGGATAAGCACTGTGAAATGCTTAGTCTTATCTCACAAGAGTATATCAATCCAACATTTTCAAAATAAATGAACATGGTAAAGCATTAATTATTCATGTTATGTTATAGAATATGTTGTAACAGTAGAAGAATAATAATAACTTATAATTATGTATCATACTATAACATAAGAATGGATCATTAATATGCTTAGCTGATAATTAATGGTTCTTTAAAAAGACAAAAAAATTGTCCAGTTCTGGCAGAAATTTTCCAGGCTAGTTGATTAACTTAAAGAAAATAACTGTAATTATTTCAATGGCATCCTTCCCACTGGTATTGAGTGATGACCACTTGCAAAATAGTTTTAAATAAAATGCTCAGACTGTTCCAGTTATGTTTCAAGTAATATTTGTGAACCATAACCATATTCAGTGATTGTTTTAGCTCAAAATATATCTCCCAATGAATTATGTGCCATAATGTATCTGATTTAAAATATTCTAAGCAAATTAAAATAAATTATTTTTGATATATTAAAAACTCTTTGTCTTGTTTGGGTATTTTAAAATATACTTACGGGTTATCCAATAGCAGTACTATGGGATTAAGTTCTTTCTTTGGTCTATAATATGCCCTGAGAGGAACAATAAAATTATACAATCCATTTCCAGCTGTTTCAGCTGCAACTATAATTAGCTTATTTTTGAATCCATAGGCTTTTGCGTCCTCATAGTAGTTATGCTGGCAACTCTAGAGAAGAAAAATTATACAAAGAAATGCCATTTTTATACTCCACTAAAATTTGGTGAAAAAATTTAGGATATATGGAAAAGTAAAAACTAAGTTAACCTAGTAAATCAGATATATGGTAAAGTAAAATTAAGTTAACCTGGTAAATCCTTTATTTTATAAAAAATTTGAAAGTAGTTCCATTTTTTTCTATGCCATTCTCCAGCCTGCTTCAGGAAATAAAGGTGTGCATGGACAAGATAAATGAATTGTGGGTGTGTAGCATGATGTAGGGGAAGAGAAAGACAGAAATACATGTGCGCACATGTTCTACTGGAAACCAAAATATACTGCTAGATGACATCTGGGTATTTACATTTAAAAATTATCATAATGTGTATGAATTTCAAAACAACATGTTATATACCTTGAATATATACACAATTTTAATTTGTCAATTAAAACTCAATGAAGCTGGAAAAATCTATTTCTGATTTTCATTTCCAAAAATATAATAATATTATAATGAACTAAACTTTGAACATTTCAAGTTCTGAATATATAAAAGGATGAATATGGAAAAAGATTTTCTTTGTTGTTAAAAAACAAGCAAAATAATTCAAAACAAAACAAAAAACCTTAATTAACTGTATACCTGAACTGTCAAGATAATGATAAAAATACACAAAAGTACAATACTACTACTAATAATAACAACAAAAACAATAGCAATACTTTATCAAAACTCATTGTTGTCCTCAGAGTATTTAGCTATTTTCTAGGGGGCTGGTACTTACTAGACTTAGCATTATTAAACTGAGGTTCTTTTAAACTAAACTATCTGCATGGAAAACTGCTTTAGTGTTCTGCTTTTTCATCTATCTATGTCTCTGTTTATTTGGGTTGAGATTAGTTGAATCTCTGTGGATTCATCAACAATTCTGGAATATTCTCTACCTTTATTCTTTAATAAAAAATTACAAAATGCTTTTGGGAACAAGGCACCATGAGTCAACAGAAACAAAAATGATAGAATTAGACTCACAAAGACTATAAATTATTGATGTTATTAGATTCAGAATATAAAATGAACACGTTTACTGTGTTTAAAGAAATAGAACATTTAAAGTATGAACAAATAACAAGAGATTATTTAAAATACTCAGATAGATGTTAAAAGAAATGTATGTATTTGGGGTACCTGGGTGGCTCAGTTGGTTAAGCCTCTGACTTCGGCCTAGGCATGATATCACCATTCCTGAGTTCCTGAGTTCGAGCTCCATGTTGGGCTCTGTGCTGACAACTCAGAGCCTCGAGCCTGTTTCAGATTCTGTGTCTCCCTCCTTCTCTGCCTCTCCCCCACTCATGCTCTGTCTCTCTCGCTCAAAAATAAAATAAACACTAAAAAAATGTAAGTAATGCATATAGTCTCTTCTAGAACTAAAAAGTACAATTAAAAATGAAAACTCAAAGCTGGGTTAGATTACACATTTGATGCATGTGAATGGGGTCAACTGCAGGACAGAGTTGAAGTCACTATTCCGAATGTGAGAAGAAAAGAGGTATAAAGTAGTATAGAAAAATTAAGATATTTGCACAGTAGTGTGACAAAGTCTAACATACATTTAAACAGGATGAAATGAGAGTATCAGTAAGAAGCCCTATTCAAGCAAATATTGACTGAGAATTTTCTAGGATTAATGAAATACTCAAATCCTCAGTCAAATAAGTAAATAAAAATCCAGCTTCATATGAATGGTAATACAAGTGCAGAACAACCAAGACAATGAGATCTTAAAACCAGCCCAACAGAAAAGAGAGACTATCCACAAGGAATAGATACTAGAATGATGGCCAACTTCTCAATAGCAACTTGGAGCCCATAAGACAGCAGATAAAATCCTAATGTGCTTGAAAGAAAAAGAAAACTGATAACTTGGAATTGGACACCCAGCAAAACTCTTTTAAGACTAAGAATATATCTAGGGAAACTGAAATTGACAGAATTTAACACTAATAGGATCTTAGTAAGAGAATTTCTAAAAGCTATAATCTAGGAAGTAGAAAAATGAATCCAGAAGGAAAGTTTAAGGTATAAAAAAGAATGGAGAAAAGGGGAAATGATTTTAAAAAGCAGGGAGCAATAAGTCTTCATGGGAAGTATGATTGAAGATTTACTAATATAAGTAGGATCTGAAACCACATGAAGGATGAAGTCATTCACAAAGAGGTCGTGGAATGAGAAGAGTGACAGGTGATGCTGAGATTATTAAGAACGTGAATGTTTATGAGATAAAATGAGTAAAACAACTACTTTAGAATTAGCTTAATTAGGGGCGCTTGGGTGGCTCAGTCAGTTAAGCGTCTGACTTCAGCTCAGGTCATGATCTCATGGTTCGTGGGTTTGAGCCCCATGACTGGGGCTGTGCTGTGCTCACAGCTTGGAGCCTCGAGGCTGCTTCGGATTCTGTGTTTCCGTTTCTCTATGCCCCTCTCCTGCTTGTGCTCTGTCTCTCTCTCAAAAATAAATAAACATTAATTTAAAAAAAAGAAGTAGCTCAATTAATAAGGAAAAAAACAAGGAGAAACAGGGATTTTAGTGTTAATAAACCTTGATCAGGAACCAGCTTGTTGATACGGATGCAGAATGAACTGGGCAACATAATCCCAACTCACACTTCACACATGCAGTAGGATTGGCTGCCCAATTCCATCTCCTAATTGCAAAGTAGGCATTTCTTTATGGAGCAGACCACCACCTGCAGCCAACCTAACACTAAATAAATAAAGGATAATACCAGATGTCATCAACCAGTCAGCAACATTCTCTGTATGGTAAGGAGACAGTTCAGAGTCTTTGGTTTTAAAATACCCTCTATTGTTCCTTCAACAATCTGTATCTCTGAATGCTTAACTTTTCAGTTTTATCAGTTGTCTTGCTTGGGGTTAAATAATTTCCACTCTTTGGTCTCCCAGTATGTTTTTTTCTCTTGAACTGCGTGTTAAAAATTAAAATGCTACAAGAAGTGAACCTAGGTTTTGTGAGGCCTAAAGCCTGTGTTATTTGGGGAATCCTCTTTAAGGAAAATAACACAAATATTATAAATTTTAAAAAAGTAGTCACCGGTTCTTTGAAGGGGCCAATACAGGTGGAGAGTCCTGAAGTTTAAGGTTTATTAATGTTACCAAAAATATACAGATAGTTAGCACTATCAAATGCTGCAGACAGTAAATTAAAACAAGAGCAAAAGAAAAGAGGCATTGAGAGATGGAATTGTCCATCTTAATGGACCCAGATGAATATTTGGAATACTTACCAAAATAAAAAAAAAAAAAAAACCCTTCAGAATGAAGAAAGCAGAATTTTCTAATGTTCTGTTAATTTTCCTCAAGAATGACAGTAACAGCAAAGATTCATGATGTTTATTATATAAAAAAAGTAATGGGTAGCAAGAATACTAACAGAATGTCTTAACATTTATTAACTTCCAGGCACTATGTTAAGCATTCCACACACACTAATTTATAGAATTCTCAAGAACCCAATGACTCATAGTAAAACCACAAACATTTTGCAAATGTGGAAACTGAAATTTAATGGTAAAGCTATTTGCCCAAATTGCAAACCCTCAAAGCAGATTTTAACCCCCATTAACTCCAAACTTTAGAGTAAAATTCCTGGTTAGAATGAATGGTGCATTTTAATTTCTAGAAGGTAGGAAGGGCGGTTGAGAATCTTCTTTTTATGTGCTTTCTATTCATCAAGAGAACAAGCTCTTATACAAGTCATGCCAATTGGCCTTATGTGAAAGAGATTTAAAAATGCTTGCATTCTTGGACTCTTTCTGTTTTGAATGATTTCTTTAGAACATCCAGCCAGGAACCAAGAACTACAGTAAAATCTTTAGGAAAGGAGAGATTAATGAAAACACTGATATTAGCTTTCAGTCTAGTCAGTAATGCATCTTTGTGGCTAACACATAAATCAGCTAATTTTATCATGTCAAGCAATTCCACACTAAGTTTTGAGGCAGAAATGCCTGGAAAAATAAATAGAGCCCATTGGGCCAAAGTAATTTTGAGAGACTTTGGATGTTGAGAGTTCATAAGTTTGAGATTCTGGCACCTTTGTTTTTTCCTTAAAAAGACGACTGGCTGACTCATTGGGGACTTTAGTAGAAGAGTAATGCATTTGGGTAATCATTTAGTTCAGTTAAGAAAGTACAATTCACCATTTTATGTCTTACACTTACATTGGAAAAGAAAATGCTCTTTTAGTCAAAAGACTATACAAAATTATTTAAATATATGTAATTACAAAATGCCATATTCAGGTTTGGAGAAAATAACATTTACTTACCTTGTCTAGTCTTAAGCAGCAAAATGGCACTTTTTCATGAAGGAGATGACAAAAAGTGGGTGAACTTCCTATATATGGAGAGTAAGGTGGGTAGCCTTTAGCATATCTGTAAAACAATATGAAATATTTGAGTTGCCCTGAATAAAACAAAGCTGGACAATTATAGCCATGCCCTCCTATTTTCATAAAGTTAGATGCAACTCTTTTTGCTGCAATTGCA
This sequence comes from Crocuta crocuta, assembly GCF_008692635.1. NCBI lineage: Eukaryota > Metazoa > Chordata > Mammalia > Carnivora > Hyaenidae > Crocuta > Crocuta crocuta. Next base: position 189,997 of record NW_027526949.1, read on the forward strand.
TTTTGATAAAGAAAGACTTTAGAAGAAGGATAAGAAAACCAGGACCCATGGACCATTTCTGGCCCACCAGCTGGTTTTGAGAATTATAAGTCATTTTTTTAATTTTAAAGAATTGGAAAAAATTTTAAAAATGAAAGGTTGAAAAAAACCAAAATAATAATATTTCATGTCACATGAAAATTATATGAAATTAAAATTTAAGTATCCACAAGTAAAGTTTCTTTAGAACACAGCCATGGTCATTCATTTATGTATTGTCTACGGGTGCTTTCATGTGTCAAAAATAGTAGGGTATGTACAGCAAAGACAATACGGTCTATGAAGTTTAAAATATTTACTAGCTGTTTCCTTCTATAGAGAGTTTGTCAATCCTCAGTTTAAAATAACTAGGTAGACTTTTTAAAATAGCAGTATTATTTTTTATAAAACACATTTAAAGCAAAATGAGTTATTACAATTTACTTCATCAATACTTATTAGTCATGGATGCATAATCACAAAGGAGTAAACAGTTGATTTAATCATTCAAACATTCACCAAATACTGAATATTGTTGGAGTCTTGCTTAAAATATTATCAAAAATATTTACTTGTTTGCTGACTTCATGAAAACAGCCACTTGTATATCATGGCTGTATTGACTTTCAAAATAAAACCATCAAAAAGTAGCAGAAGCAGAAAAAAATATTTATATTAAGAAATAAAACAAAATTTAGTAGAGGCAAAAATCTATGCAATATCAAAACTGTTTTCTCAGTAAAAATTTACCTTCTAAACCAAGAAATTTCAAACCTAGATTAAACTGTTTTCCGGACATTATTAGCTAGGAGGGTAAAATGGTGCACCTGATAATCTCCACTTTTACTTCAACATCTTTTTTAGTTTTCTAAAATAAAAATATTTCACCTCTCAATCTTTTCAGAGGACATACAAAGAAAGAATTTCAATCACAACACACAAAATCATTTCTAGGAAAATACTTGCACTCAAATCTCCTTGTTTCTATCAAATATTTCATAAATATATTGAATACTATTGATTTCTTAGAAAATGCATTGTGTTCTGTGGGCATATCAAATTCCTTGCAATAATTTTTTTATGTGTGAAGGAGTAAAAGAAGAATCTTTTTAAGTTTCAATTATATTTCAGTCTATTTTAGTTCAATTCAACATTGACATCAACGTTAATTGAACAGCTATCATATGAAAGATATTGGGAGCAGTGTTTGAATGTTGTTACTATTGTCACTACTACTAGTGCTACTTCCTAGTAATTATAACTCATTGAAAGCTTAATCTGCACAAAGTATTGTCATAAGCACTTCTCCATTATCTCAATTAAACTTCATATGAACATTGTGAGGCAGTAACTATACTCCCTTTATAGATACAGGCATTGTGATTCAGATTGTTTAATAAAGGTTACTTGTACATAACCAGCAGAAGGTGGAATTGCCATGAGAAACAAATACTTTCAGATTCCATAGTCAAGACTGTTGACCACTGTGCTTTCATCCAGAAATAGCAGTATAATATGTGATGAAGACACGTAAGCAAACTCTATTGAAGGCTAAAATGTGACTGATAGCATGTACATTGGCCTATGTGTTATGGAAGTATAGTAAAGAGAACTAGTACTTCCTTTATCCATTCATTCAAAATATTATTTATGTATATCATATGAAAAATACTGCTGAAATGCTGAGTTATGAAAGGGAAGCTTAATGGAGGAAAGCTCCATTACATGCCATTGAATAATCGAACTTCAATATGGACATGGAAGGAAAAAAAGGTTAGAAAGTATAATATAATGAACAAAATCATATAGTCATGAAAATTCATCTTTATATCACAAAAATACCAATTTAAGTATTTTCTTCTTTAAGGATAAATGATAATTTAGAGAAAATGGATCCTGGAAATTCATGTTGAAGCCAGAAATTTGAGGTCTTAAAGTATTTTCTATTTTTACATAACAGAGATATTGGCTAATAGGAAGGATGTTTTGGTAGAAGTATGTAAAATTGATTCTAAGATGTCCAAAAGGTAAGGAAATTAATGTCTCATAGTAGCACAAATTCCAGTAAACCTGACAATGTAGACTATCTAAACATACTCTAAGTTTGAGGAAACTTCTTCATCTGGTGTAGTTTCATCTTCTGATTGATCACTTAGAAGATCACATGTTTGAATAGATGATGTATCTGCAACCTCTAAAACAGGGGCAATGCTAGGTCTTCTGATTTCTCTGCTTCCCTCTGTAGGAAGAGACAGGGTGGGGCCACTTGTTGATCTGCAGCTTGTGTCTTGCAAGTCTATAGCCACCGTACCTACAACAATGAAACATAAAAATCCATCAAAACATTTATCATCTGTGGCTAACAGACACACGAAATGATGCTCAGTGTCCCTCATCATCAGGGAAATACAAATCAAAACCACACTGAGATAACCACCTCACGCCGGTCAGAGTGGCTAAAATGAACAAATCAAGGGACTATAGATGCTGGCGAGGATGTGGAGAAACGGGCACCCTCCTACACCGCTGGTGGGAATGTAAACTGGTGCAGCTGCTTTGGAAAACGGTGTGGAGGGTCCTCAAAAAATTAACAGTAGAACTCCCCTATGACCCAGCAGTAGCACTGCTAGGAATTTACCCAAGGGATAAAGGAGTGGTGATGCATAGGGACACATGTACCCCAATGTTCATAGCAGCACTCACAACAATAGCCAAATCATGGAAAGAGCCTGAGCCTAAGGGTCCATCAACTGATGAATGGATCAAGAAGATGTGGTTTATCTATACATGGCAATGAGAAAGAATGAAATCTGGCCATTTGTAGCAGCATGGATGGAACTCGAGGGTGTTATACTGAGCGAAATAAGTCAGGCAGATACCATATGTTTGCACGTATAAGTGCATTAGGAGGAACTTAACAGAGGAGCATGGAGGAGAAGAAAGGGAAAAATAGTGGGGGAGAGGGAGGGAGGCAAATCATGAGAGATTCTTGAATGCTGAGAAGAAATTGAGGGCTGATTGGGGTGGAGAAGTGGGGAAGGGGATTGATGGGCACTTGTGGGGATGAGCATTGGGTGTTATATGGAAACCAACTTGACAATAAACTATTAAAAAAATTTGCCATCTGAATGAGAATCAACCATTTAATGATACAAATACAACCAGGATAACCAGGGAATATATTATTGTTTATACTTTAATCTCAAAGTTATTACTTTCTTACATGGGCTTTTTTTGCATTCCTGGATAAAAAAAAATTGTGTATTTGTGCAAAAGTGTATTTGCTAAGTCTAGCTCTACTGCACAAAACATAAGACTTGCGAAATCCTGAAATATTTAGGAATTTAAAATAAAAAAAAAAACCTTATTGCAATTTACATTTATTTAAAACTAATAAGAACTTTTGGCCTTTGCAATATTGCGGATTTCTGATTATATCTTTTCCCTTCGTTTTGTTGAGTTATTATTCTCTTGTTGATTTGTAACAAATTTTTTATTAGAACATTAATATTTTATGTTTATTCAACAAATATTTATGGAATAACCATAGAATGGCTAGAACCTAACCTAGACACTTCGAGTATGCAAGGGGTGAGACAATGTTTCTACACATAAGCATTTAGCTTTAAAATAACCAAATAGAGGGGCGCCTGGGTGGCTTAGTCGGTTAAGCATCCGACTTTCGCTTAGGTCATGATCTCACGGTTCGTGGGTTCGAGCCCCGCGTCGGGCTCTGTGCTGACTGCCAGCTGAGAGCCTGGAGCCTGTTTCAGAGTCTATGACTCCCTCTCTCTCTGACCCTCCCCTGCTTACGCTGTCTCTCTCTCCTAGAAATAAATTAAAAAAACATTACAAAAATAAAATAACCAAATAGACAAATAAATGGGAAAAAAGCTCTTTTAGATAATGATAAATACCATGCAGAAAATAAAACAAATGACGTGAAAATGAACAGTGGGGTTGGGAGCAGGAAGATGTATGCACTTTTCACCAGGTGGTAAGGAAGGCTACACTAAAGTCACGATATTTGATTTTTGACTGGAAAGGCAATAGTGAGTGCACAAGCTGTGAAAATACCCCAAGGCAGCAGGAACAGCAAACCCAAATTGCTTCGGGCTTTTGAACACTTGAAGTAGTAAACAGTAAACAGAAGAAATGAATTCCTTTGGGATTTTTGTATTAGAATAAAATTAATTTAAACATCAATTTGTGGAGAGGTGATGTCTCTACCCTTTTGAAGAAAATAATACAATCTACTTGATGGTTGCCATCATATTTCACTACCACTCACTTCATTTATGCACTCAGTGATACCTTGTCATCCTTCTAAAAGCACTTAGACCTCACTTTGTCCCATCTGAATAAACTAGTAAAACACTCTCTACTTGTCTCAAATCTCTGACCTTTCCACCTCCTTTATACTATCATAGCAGGTGTTTTAAAGGGGGAATAAAACTAACGGATTTTAGCATCTCTTTCCTTGTACCTGGAAAAAGAGGTCAGCAACTGATTTCTAAAACCTCTGAGGAAACTACAAAGTCCTCACAGAAGGACAGATAAACAGGGAATGTTTTTGAGGGTGAGCGCTGGTAGCACAAGTCTAATGAGAATATTTGAATATTCCTCAAAATTCGAACAAATTCTGGTGGTCAAGTTTCAGAGACTTGTACCTCTTCATATACACAATACTCAGATTGGAGGGAGGGGAAGCCTAGGGTGTCTGTAGTCCGTGGGAAAGCCTTTATGTGAGAGGCATATATGAAACTGCTGTTTCCGAGAAAACATATGTGGCAACCAGCACTCAGCGATTCCAATATCAGAGCAAAGGTAAAAGGTGGCTGCCATCAAAAACTAAACACTCACCCAAAATTTTAGCATCATAAATAAGGATTAATCTATAATTCATTCTATCTTTGGGGGAAGGGTGAGTGGGGATCCTAGAGAAAATGAGATTAAATTTGCCATTAAATCTGGAATTGGTTAAAAACTAAATTTTATAAATTTGACTTACAAAAATGAAGAAGAGCTAAATATGGTTTACATCCTAAGATCCTGAGTTAAAATTCAGATGTATGGGGCGCCTGGATGGCTTAGCCAGTTAAGTGTCTGACTTCAGCTCAGGTCATGATCTCATGGCCCATGAGGTTGAGCCCCACGTCAGGCTCTATGCTGACAGCTCAGAGTCTGGAGCCTGCTTTGGATTGTGTCTCCCTCTCTCTCTGCACCTTCCCTGCTCTCTTGCTCTCTCCCTCTCTCAAAAATAAACGTTAAGAATATTTTTAAGAATTCATATGTATAGTATAGTAGTTATCCTCTGCAAAGGACCACATTGCCAAATTCAAGTAGGAAACAGAACTTAACGTAGAAGAAATCCTTCAATTCCCTGACTTTAAACAAACATGAAAGTTTCACCAAACTTTTATTCCTTTATTTCTGCTTAGAAGCAAACAGACGTACCTCTGTTTATATAAAGCTCATCCCTACTCTTCTTTTGGGGAATTAAATCCCTTCCTGCTTCCTAGGTAATCATGATCTTTTAACTCCATTCCCCAAATATATTTGATTCCACATCACCCCCAACTACCTCTTTATCTTTTTCCTGTCCAACACAGGGAAATTTGGTCACTTCCTGATTATTCTGCCAACACAGGCACCTGGCACCAAACTGGGCATATCCTGAGGAATAGGATCATGAGAAAATCTTGCAGGGAAGACACAATTTAGAAAGTAGTTTCAGTTACAGAAACACTCTGTTCTTTGAACATTTCCTTTCCTTAAAAAACCTGGCTCTTCCTGACATCTTCCCCTCACCCCTTAAAAAGGCAGATTGGAAGTGGGGAAATCTCAGTGTTGTCACTGTCTGTTTTAGACCATTTTCCTTTTATCCTTTAGAAAATCCCAGCTTTGTATCCCATATCTTCAAGGTTCTACCGCCATTATCCCTCATGGCTGTGCTTGGTGAATAATCCTGTCATCCAACTGATTTCTTAATGATTCTAGTCAGTTTCTCCAATACTATTTGCATTCATTTGTCAGGACTGTCAAAACAAAAAACCACAGAAATTGGTTGGCTTAAGCAATAGAAATTTATTGCCTCACAGTTTTGGAGGCTAGAAGTACAAAATCCAGGTGTTAGAAGGATTGGTTTCTCCTGAGAACTTTAAGGGAAAGATCTGGTCCAGGTCTCACTTCTTGGCTGGCAGATGGCCATCTTATCCCTATGTCTCGTGCTATTCCTTCAATGTGTCTCTGTGTCTTAATTTCCTCTTCCTAAAAGGACACCTGTCACAGTGGATTTGGGCCCACCCGAATGATCTCATTTTACCTTGATCACCTCCATAAAGACCTTAGCTCCAATAAAGATCACATTCTGAAGTACTGGGGGTTAGGATTTCAGCGTACGAATTTTGGTGGATACAACACTTGTCCTGCCTCATTCAGAGTGTTAAAAATGCAGGCAAATAATCCTTCCCACATGCAAATCTCACTTCTTTGAATTCACTAAAGAAATCATTTTTCACCTTATCTCAACCCCTCATGTCCATTGTCACTCTTTGGACAGTTTTATAACTAGTAAAAACAATGTTGCCTTTACTCATTTCCTGCATTCACTCTCTGACCACCACTATTTCCTATCTTTTTAGGTTACTTTCATTTGTGTCTCAGCTTCAGCTAAGGTTTCACACTCCTGGAACTTCAATTGTATTTATGATACCAAATGTGAACTGTCTCCCTTACTCCTTTCATGTTCTGTCTTCTTCTCTCCTTACCCACCTTAGGCTCCATATTTAAACAGTATGATTATTTCGTAGCAGATACTCTTGGCTCCCTTGCCACATTTTTGCTCCCCTACTCTGCTGGCACAAGCAAATCCTGTTTAAATTCAACTCTCTATCTAACCGATACCTGCATCAATGCAAATGAATATACTTGGATAGTTTAGCTCCTGCATTAGTCCCTCCAGTGCAATGTCTGTCCTTATTCTTGGCAAGTTCTTTATGCACATAGATAGATTTATATTTCATTATACACGTAGATGATCCTTCCAATGCTCCAAACTTAGTTCCTTGTCCTTTCATCCACTAATAGACTTTTCTTCCACCATTCTTTAACAACTCACTCCCACAGTCATACCCTAGATCTGACAGTTACTATTTAGTACATGTAAACTCTATTTCTGGTATCTCATTCTCTGATATGTACCTTTACCTCTTCTCCTTCCAACTCTCTCCTTTGTAATTCCCACTGGAATTATAATCTTTGAATCCACTACCTTTTCAGTTTCTTTCAACCCAGAATGTCTTTTCATTTCCTTACCTAAATTAGGTTCCACAATTTATCATTATACTCATTGTCTTAAATATATTGTTGATTGCCTTGCCCTTCTCACTTCCTTGTACATGTATCACGGCTACAAAGTCATTTCTTTGCATCCCCTTGCAGCAAAACTTTTTGAGAAACACTAGACCTAGTGCTTCTAATTTGTCGACTGCCATTCTGTCATGAACCCCTCTGATCTGCCACTCCAATCAAAGAGAAACAGTCACCATTTTGTTACGTTCAATTGCCAGTTCTCAATTCTGATGTTATTTGTATATTAGTGGCAGTAGACATGCTGATCACTGCAGTATCTTGAAAATCTTGATTCATTTTGATTCCAGGACACCACACTTGCCAGACTTTCCTACTACCTTGCCAAGGGCTCCTTCTTGGATTCTTCTCATCTCCCTGATATTTAATGTTGATATCCTCCTGGATTTTCTCTGTTTATCCCTTTTCTGTCTATACTTATTTCATCAATGATCTTGTTCAGTATCATGGCTTTAAATATAATACATAAGCTCATAAACCCCAAATTTACTTTTTCAATGTACGCCTCTTTCCTGAACTCTAGACTTTTATGTCCAACTTTCTTTGTGACATCTTCTTCTCAATGTCTAACAAACATTTGGAGTTCAGTGTGTCCCAAACTGAACATTTTACCCCCCACCCCTAACTCCAGACAAACCTGCACTCCCCCAAGCCTTCCCTATCTCAATGGATAGCCATTCCTTTTTTCCAGTTGCTTAAACTGAAAACCTTGGAGTTCTTCACAGTTCTTTCTCAGTTTACTTCCAATCATCAGTGAATCCTGGTTATTCTATCTTCAAAGTATATCCAGAATTTTCTCCTTCTTACTATCTCCACTTGAAAGTACTCTGATCCTTTGGTCAAACCAAGGATCTCAATAGCAGCCAAAGTGATTGTTTTAAAACAGAGGTGAGCATAGATGAGGTCATGCCATTGCTCTACTTAAAACTTGCAATGACTCCCCCTTCACTCAGAGTAGAAATAATAATCCTAACTTTGACTTTAAAATCCCCAACACAATTTTTACCTCTTCCACCTCATCTCCTGTACCCCACTATCCCTTGCTGTGTTTGAGCTCCTAAAGCACACAGTTAGGCTCCCAGTGGGGCCTTTGTAGTAGTTATTATCTCTTTCAGGAATGTTCTCCCTCCAGATACACACAGGACTAATTCCTTCATTTTCTTCAAGTATTTTCTCAAATGTTATCTTTTCAATGAGGCCCAAAAAACGTACATTTAAAATTCCAGTCTCTCCAGAATTCATAGACGTTTTTCCCAGCTCTGTTTCCTTTATTCTTATTACTCATCACTTTCTAACACACTTAATAATTTCCTTATTTTTTATGTGCTGTTTATTGCCAGTCTTCCCTGTGATTGAATGTAAGCTCTGGGAGTTAGGGATCTTTATCTACTTGTTCATTAATTTATCATAAATATAAGAGTTTCTAGCACATGCTAGGCACTCCATAAGTAATTGTGAATAATGAGAAAATAATGAGTAGGACTAATGTAGAAGAAAGATAATATGCTATGTTAATGACAGAGTTACCTAATACAGTCTTAGCAGGGCCATAAAATATTGATTGATACTGAGACTGAGATAATGAGAAAGATTGATACTGACACTGAGATACAAAGGATTAGAAGCTGTTACCTAGGCAAAGCTGGAGGCTGGGGAGTAGATCCTGTCAGAAGAAACTTCATGTGAAAAGGTCCACTGGTCAGAAACCATTAGTGAAGATTGAAAGGAATTTAGTAAGATTGGGACTCAAGAGCACAATAAAAGGGCTGATAAAATACAGGACTAGAAAAATAAGATGGAATCATTAAAAAAAACTTTTTAAGTAAAATGTGAAATTTATCTTCTTGAGAGTTAGAGGGGGATGGTCTTCAATAATTACACCAGGACAATGTATATAAACTGGAACTGTCCTGGGGCAACTGGGATTGACTCATGGGAATAAGAGATCTTGGTCATCCAAATTATAAGCCATGTAATATTATAAAATTCAGATTTTTTCCATTGGCCAGTAAGAAGCAATTCAAATGATTTATGCAGGGGACTAACACTATTAAAATTATGTAAGAATTATTACTCTGGTTTCAAGGTGGAGAAGAATGCAAGACAGCATGGAGGCATGGAGAGAAGCTTGGGGGGTGCTGATCCTGCAGCGGAGGAGAAAGATGACGGAAACTCACACAATGATCATACAGACAATGGACAAAGAGAGAAAGGAATGACTCTCAGCGTTATTCAATGATCAGATTTAATAGAATTAGGTGAATTCTGAGAGAAGAGAGAAAAGAAACAGTGAAAAGTCAGAACTGTCTGTTTTTTTAGCCAAAAAAAAAAAAAAAAAATGGAGGAGGAAGTTGGTTTCAAACGATGGCAGAAAGATTAGTTCAATTTGAATATGCTGTGTTGGTTCTTCCTGTGAGGAATCCAGATAAAAACAACCAGGACACACTTGAATTTGCTGCTGTAAAGAGAAGTATAAGTTAATGATTTACATGAGAGAAGCATCAATTTTTGGCAGGCAATTCAATCTATAGGAGCAGATGGGACTATTTAGGGAAAATTAATGTACACGATACAGAGAAAAAGCACTAGTGTGTTTCAGGAAGAGCACAGTCAAAACTGTCCCAGTCTGGGAAGATGCTCACTGAATTCAGTGACAAAGAAAAGAGTGATGACTTTGCCAGGGTAGTGATATATGGACTGCAGACTTCAGACTGAACCGGGTAGAGCAAGAGGGGACAGTAAGATCTCAAGCCAGGCAACTCTTTCAGGGAATTTACTTGTGAAGACGTCATGCAAGAGGTTCAGGTGTGTGTGTGTGTGTGTGTGTGTGTGTATGTGTGTAGAGATATGAAGACAGAAACACACAGAGACAGAGAGAGAGACAAAAAGGAGGGAAGGAGAAATGAGCTAATGATTTTGAAAAAAATAAAGTTAGGTAATGGGGATGAATCAAAATAAAGACAAGGTTCCAGAAGAGGTAAAAAGGATGGGTCCATTATATAAGTGAAGACATTATTATTAAAATGTTTAAAGTTTAAAAAAGGACACATTTCCTTGTGACAAAAACTGAATGTTTGTTGGCTTTTAGGTAGTATGATGGCAAAATTTAAAGGAAATTCTTATTTGTCTAGATCTATTTCTTTTTTTTTTAACTTCTGTGTCACAAAAGCTAACTTCAATTCTGAGATGGAGGATGGAAGAAAAGTTTTGAGAAAAATGGAGAATACCTGAAATAGCCTCAGTTGATAATCGTATAGAGAACTTAGAAGAGAAATATAGAAATGTCAGATGTTTGTATTATAATAAAAAATATGAAATAATTGTTGGCAATTTTGAATTAACTTCTTACCACTTTAACAGCTTAGAAATTTTGTTCTGTATACATAGTCACACCAAGTTTATAATATACATAAGTACTTTCTAAATTTGACTTTGAAATTTTAACAAACATTGAAGTATATATGTTATGCTTTAAAATTTTTTTTAATTTTTTATTTATTTTAGAGAGAGAGAGATAGGGAGAGCACAAGCTGGGGAGGGGCAGAGAGAGGGAGACACAGAATCTAAAGCAGGCTCCAGGCTCTGAATGAGCTATTAGAACAGAGCCCAACATGAGGCTTGAACTCACAAACCGTGAGATCATGACCTGAGCCAAAGTTGGACGCTTAACCAACTGACCCACCGGGTGCCCCTTATTATGCTTTTTAAAGAAAGAAACTAATGATATTTCAAATTTATTTATACTTACCCATGCTGGCAATTATGCTATGTACAGGTAGTCGAGAAGGTCCATGATAAAATGACCTTGATACATTGCTTTTTTTCTGCTGGTCTTGGTTTTTAAATGCTGAATTCTCTTCTTTGGTAATATTAATATAAAAACATATATCTGTAGCATTCATAATATATCGAGGACCTGGATTCAGCAAAATGTTTTTATTATCCTCCCTCCGAACACCAATCAAGCAGACGCCAAACCTAAATATTAAAAAATAAATAAATAAGAGTTTAAGAACTGTAATTCAGCAAGCTCTTAGTTTTTGTTTATTTGTTTTTAAGTTTTCATATGTAAGAAAATTAGTAAACTATTATAAGGCAGAGGTAAATTAAAACCCAAATCAGAGCCTTTTAAATCTTTTTGAAAAGATCCTGAAAGTTCAAGAATCAAAACTCTCAAGACTTTCTTGTTTTTACAGGAAAAGAAACTATGTTCTTGGTGTGTTGTGAAATCAATTTAGTTGACTGTGACATAAATATGTATGTATATATATATATATATACACATATATGTTTTTCTAAATAAAGAAGAATGGAATAAAAGATAATAGAAAACATCAGTATGTATATCATTAGTAGGGGTAAGAATGTGTGTATTGTGTCTTACCATAAATACGTATCTTCATTTGATCAAAAAATATAAAACAATAATACTTAGTCAAAAAAATGTGAAAGCCATTGGCCTAAAGGGAAGAAGAAACTAATGTCACATGACAAAGAATCAGGGTTCCTAATTTCTTTTAGTTCTGTTTCTACCATATTTGGTTTATTCTGAATTTTAGGAATAAAAAATTTAATAGTCTGAATAGGTCCACTGCTTAATTAGTAGAAATATCCACCACTAAATAAAACAGATATTAAAAATAGCTTTTATACTTTTTCAGGTATATGCTTTTTATGCGCCAAACACAAAATGTCCTGAATGTTTTTTATTTCAATGTCTTACAGTGCTACAAATAAATCTAGCTTAAAAATATTTTTTAAACACCAAAAGTATATTTAGTATGTATGGATAGAATCACATGGAGATGTTAAGCATGATACATTAAATACTAGATTAGTAGAATATACTAGATTATAAACAAAACCTTAAAAATGCTATTTTAATACAATTATAATACTGATATTACTTTCATTATAAACATACATTTTTATTTCTTTAGTAAATAACTTTTCTCAAAAAGGAAAAAAATATGTTCCATATTTGAATCAGAAGATACTATTGTTCACTTTTTAACCTATTTCTCTGGCCAAAGATAGTTTTTTTAAATGCCTAGTTTTTAATAAACATTATTATGACTTTGTTTACTTTTTAAAAAAATGTTTGTTTATTTTTGAGCAAGCGAGAGAGAGAGCAGGCACAAGCTGGGGAGGAGCAGAGTGAGAGACAGGATCCCAAGTAGGCTCTGCACTGACAGCTGCGAGCCGATATGGGGCTCAAGCTCAAGAACTACAAGATCAAGACCTTAGCTGAAGTCAGACATTCAACTGACTGAGCCACCCAGGTGACCCTTTGTTTACATTTTTAATCAACACTTTAAAATTAGATCTCTAAAGAAGATACATTTTCATGTATTTGTAAATTCTTAATGAATTAAAATATGTTCTTTAAAATAATTTTTTAATGTTGATTTATTTTTGAGACACAGTGTGAGTAGGGGAGGGGGAGAGAGAAGGAGACACAGAATCTGAAGCAGGCTCCAGGCTCTGAGCTGTCAGCACAGAGCCCAACTCAGGGCCCCAAATTCAACAATCAGGAGATCATGACCTGAGCCAAAGTTGGATGCTTAACCAACTGAGCCACCCAGGTGCCCATTAATGGATTAAATATGCTAAAGATAATTTATAAGATACTAAAGTTGAGGAGCCTCAGGGGCTTAGTCAGTTAAGCCTCTGACTCTTGGTTTTGGCTGGGGTCATGATCTCACAGTTTGAGTTCAGGCTCTGCACTGGCAGCGTGGACCCTGCTTGGGATTCCCTCTTTCCCTCTCTCTCTCTCTGCCCCTGCCCTACTTGTGTTGTCTCTGTCTCTCAACATAAACTTAAAAAACAAAAGTTACTAAAGTCAATATTCCTACTAAATTATACTTTATACCTTTGTGGAGACCATACAGACTCAGAGTTCAAATGTCTCAGTAATTATGTTAAAAATTCCAGAATACTTAGAACCCATGAGCACCAATATGGGCTGATTTTAGAAAACTCTTTAAAAGGTATGATTGGTTTATATTTTAAGTCCTCTCTGGAAGCAGAAACATACTTTTTGTGTGCATGAAAAGAGGCATATGTAAAACTCTTTCCTTCGTATTCAGCAAAAAATGTACTTTCTTCCAGAACAATGTGGTAGACTTCATTGCCAGAGCATCTACCGTACATCTTCTGCCACTGTTCTGGCGACTGCTGGCCTTCTCTGCAACAAAAGCACACACACATACACGCACACAAAGAGAAAAACACAGTGAGTGAAGTTAAAAACAAAAACAGTTACCATACATAATCTGGAGTTTCCCTACAGGAAGAAATAGTAAGCACAGTCCAAAGAAGTATTTGTATGGTGCTCTAAATGATGATATTGTTTACAAACACTTAGGAAGAATTACTACAAAAATTTTGAAACTAACACAATATATAAGCTTGAAAGATGGCACAATCCTAGAAAGTAGTTTTTCATACTCCAGTTAATGAAAACATTTATCCTGACCATGAACCAATGAGATATAGCATTTATAGCATTTCATTTTAATTTGTGTTTATGTCTATCCTGTCATGCACATCCTATATATTATACTTGTTTTATAGTCTAAATAATAAGGCTTATTTCATCTTATTTATGATACCTGTTTGGCCCCTATAGGTAAGTGATTTTGCTATGTATTTATAACTATATATGTATACACATCCATTTATTGGTATTTATAATTATATATGGATACACATCCACTTATTAAGTTGATTTCACAGAAAACATACTCTTAATTTCTGTCCATATCATAGCAATGGCTTTCTTCCAGTTATGTAGCAGTTAAGAAAAGATACCTCTTCATGATAAAAGTGTCTTCAAAGAGATCACCAGAAGTATTTTTTAAAAGAATATGTTTATCACAGAAAGTATACTTTTTATTTTCTGGAATGCTCTCCTCAGTGCCCTTGAAACTATATAAAAAAGCCAACCTATTAAAAATTCCTTTTTCTTATTTTTATAATATATTTCATTTACTTTTTCTGCATAAAGTTTATAGACTCTATAAATACAAGAAATGTATATTCTAGAAGGAAAGTGATAAATGCATAAATATCAAAACATTTCATCACATTGTCTATAGATTTTGGGTTTTTTAAATTATTTTTTAATGTTTTATTTATTTCTGAGAGAGAGAGAGACAGCGTGAGCAGGGGAAGGTCAGAGAGAGAGGGAGACACAGAATTTGAAACAGGCTCCAGGCTCTGAGCGAGCTGTCAGCACAGAGCCCTACGTGGGGCTTGAACCCACAAACCGTGAGATCATGACCTGAGCCGAAGTCGGACGCTTAACCGACTGAGCCACCCAGTCGCCCGTCTATAGATTTTGAATGAATAAAAGCAGATAACAAATCATATCTGTCATATTTAGGCTTTTAAAACATTTTGAACTCTGAGGTTTGTCTAAAGGATTATTAGAGACAATACATTTATTAATATTTTCAAAGAGTAGATAAGTTTTTAAAAAAATCATACATTTTCAAGGTATGTTTAATTGTGCTTAAGAGTCAAGAGCCTGGACCTTAGAGTCTGAGTGCCTAATCTGAATCCTAATTCTGAGATCTTGAGTGAGTTACTTACTTCTGAGTGATTCTCTGCCTCTTCTGTGAAGAAAACATTATCAGCCTCACTGGGTTAGATACAAATTAATCACTTAGCAGATGTTGGGATCATAGTCATTACTCAGAAAATGTCAGCTTCCAGTATTTTTTGCTGTTTTACTTTCCTCATTGCTAGATTCTGGAGACATCTTTAACCAGCCAGTCAACCTATTGAACACTAATGCTCTTAAAACCTTTACTCTTTCTTCTGTAACAATGTTAGTATGTTTTCGGAAATAGGAAAATAAAACACTTTTGACTATAGACTGCATATGGCTACACCCAACTACTATTTTCTAAGAATAACTGTTCTTGGTAGAGAAAACGTTCCCTTTGGCAAACAAAAATAAAAATCATCTTTGTTATGTACCACAGTGCTACTTGGCAAGATGATACTTGGCAAAGATAGACTCCATTTAAATGGGCTGCAAATGTAAGAGAAGACGCCAGTAATTCATCAGGGTTTGTTTGAGATCCAAAAGGTAGCATGGAGTCCAATAATTGTCACACAAGGGTACTAAAAGCTATTCAAGGGAATAATAAATCTAAGTCTAGGGGCTGAAATGGGAAAACGATATTGTAACTTGAAAAGGAAAGGGTTACACAAGGACATTGCAGATGGATTTCCTTAAATCATTTGCTTCCTTTCATGTTATTTTATGCTTTCATGCCAGGAGACATCTTTATGATTTATTCAAATATATCCCTAATAGGTTACCAAGAATCTCTATGTTCAGTTACTTGTAAATATACAAAATGTTCTCCTTTTAGCTCATGTAAATATAAGATATTATTAATGCCATTTAATACCACTGGGTATGTCCAGTTCTTACTTAATAGTTCTTACATGAAATATTTATCGAGCACCTAGGCTGTGTCAGGCAAAGTTCTAGATTCACAAGTTATGGCAGTTAACAAGGCAAAAATGCCTTCTTGTTTGAAGCCTCTAGTGAAAGAAGACTGACAATAAACAAAAGAAGCAAACTGTTATGTTAGAAGTGATAAGTGACAGAGACATAAATCAGAGAGGGAAATAATTTTGAGCAGTGAATTGAAAAGTAAATGGTATGGTTGAGGAAGGCATTGCTGGGAGGATGACATTTGAGTAAAAGTCTTCAAGAGAGTAGGAAAGGCAGCCATACGACTTCCCAAGAGAATACTGTTTCAGGCAGAAGTAGTGACAAGCACCTTCCTGAAGCAGAGAACTCCCTGGTTCTCTGGGATGATGAAGGAAGGGCAAGGAGGCCAGTTGGGCTGGAGTTGGAGGAGGAGAAAAAATGAGGTCAGAGAGATAACTGGAAAGGGAGAGGGGTCATATACAGGTTTACAAAATTTTACAATGACTTGGACTTGCACTTGGGATGATTTGGCAGCCACTAAAGGATTTCGAAGATGGGTACAAAAGATTCTGACTTTAATTTTTTTTGTTTTTTTTTTTTATTGTTTATATTTTAGTTAGTTAACATGCAGTGAAATATAGGTTTCAGCAATAGAATTCAGCGAGTCATCACTTACATACAATATCATCACAACAAGTGTTCATCACAACAAATGCTCTTCCTAACACCCATCACCCACCTAGCCCATCGTACTAGACACGTTCCTGAAGGCAAGGGAAATGAAGGCAAGCATGAACTACTGGGTCTTCATCAAGATCAAAAGCTTCTGCACAATGATGGAAATAATTGACGAAACTAAAAGGCAACCTACAGAAGGGGAGAAGATTCTGACTTAAATTTTACAAAAATCCCCCCAGGTCAAAGTCCTGAGAATAGATTGAAGAAGGAGTAATGACTGATGAGGAGGTTACTACAATGATCCTGCTGGATGATGATGGTTTGGACCAGATTAGACTCTGGGTGTGTTCTGAAAGTAGACCAGAAAGAATTTTCTAATGGAAGAGAAAAATAAATATAAAAATCTTAAGCACTCATGTCCATTAGAAATATAGATAAATAAACAAAAAATAAAATAAATAGAATCCATAAAGATAACAGTGAAAATACAAGTACCACTACTTATAAAACATCATGGAGAAATCTCAAATACAAAATGTTGATATTTGATAAAAGGAGTGATTTCAGATTTATTATTTTAAGTCCAGAGATATTATATGTGGGTATCAGAAACATTTGGAATGTTTATTTTTAAAATCTGAAATCCTAGGTACCTGGATGTTAATGATAATAATCTTATAATTTTTCAATGTCTCAAATATTTCTAATTGCATCACAAAAAAGAAAAACAGGACTAACTCAAAAAGATAACTGCATCTCATGTCCATTGCAGCATTGTTTACATGAACCAAGGCATAGAAACAACTGAAGAGTTCATAGATGGATGAATGAATAAAGAAAATGTGGTGTAAATATATGTAACGAGTTACTCTTCAGGTATATAAAAGGAAATCCTGCCACTTGTGACAATACGGATGGACCTTGAGGTTATTAGCTAAGTGAAATAAGTCAGACCAAGACAAATACCATATGATCTCATTTATATGTAGAATATTTAAAAAAAACGAAACAGCAAATGAACTCGGAGAACAGACTGGTGGTTGCCAAAGAGGGTGGTTGGGGAGGTGGGTGAAATGGATTAAGGTGAGCAAAAGATACAAACTTCTAGTTGTATATGAAATAAGACCTGGGAATATAATGCACTGCATGGTGACTATAGTTAATAATATCATATTATATATTAGAAAGCTGCTAACAGAATAAATCTTAAAAGTTTGGCTTACAATAAAAAATTGTAAGTATGTGTGGTGATGGATGTTAACTAGACTTACTGGCAAGCTCATTTCCCTCTCGACGTGTGTGTGTGTGTATAAGCATGTGTTTGTATGTACACATACACGTGTATATATATAGATGGATAGATGGATAGAATTATGTTGTACATCTGAAACTAATGTAATATTACATGGAAGTTATATCTCTATTTTTTAGAAGGGTATTTTATGGCCTGTATAAGTGTAAAAAAAACCCTTTCATTTGTCTTCAACTTACTACTCTACCTAAATTTTCGCTTCATCTATCTTACTATATGTTTATAGGCAGAATTAATTCAAAATTATTTTTGAATGGAGGAAGACAATCACATAAATAAAAAGATATTTCCAAACGTCTCATATCAGAGAATTCTTTAATTCCACCATCTAAGTGGATCTTGAACTCACCACTTGTCCCTTTCTTCATCAATTCTCAGACTCTTAAAATAGCCCTACCCATCTTCTTGCCTCCTTGCCTCCAGTATTGGCCATTACAAATCCATTTATGGTGCTGTCAGAAGAGTGAATTTCAAAAATTCAAATCAGTTCATGTCACTCTCCTGTCGAAAATGTTTAAAGGGCTTCCTCCTTCCATTTTAAAAATGTAAACTTCTTTATCATCATTACAAAGCTCTCCAGACCTATGTTATGCCTGCCTTTCGAATTTCATTTGTTACTTCTGTCTTCTTTGTCTTGTGTATTCCAGCCATGAGCACTTCTTAATTTACCCTGAACAAGAAACTATTTCTTATATTTTGGCCAGTGCTGTTCCTTCTATCTTCGATGCTTTACTCATTCTCTGACCTATAGCTTACTCATTACTTGTTAGCTTTGCAGTGCTCTACTTCTTTCATGATACAAGAACAGTATAAATTGTGTTAACTACTCCTTAACGCCTTGCTTCCCTGTGAAATAAGCCACAGGAGGAAAAGGATCATGTCTTGTTTACTGCTATACTTTTGAGACCCTGACATTCATTCTGACACAGAGTAAGCGCTTAATAAATGTTTGGTTAAATGAACAAAGAATAATCTAACAATGTTCTTTATGCTCAATTACTAAATGTTCTGCTTTCCTAATTATATAATACCTGTCTCCTTCACCAGAATCATTTTTTAGGTCTAACCAATTATTTTCCCTATGATGAACTTGCCATTAGAATTAGAAAAAATAATCACTGAGTTCCTCAATCGTTAATGGACATGAAATAAATTTAACCTCAGCAGCAGTAAAAACACAAAAGATATTAGAGACAAAAAGCACAGAATGGAAAGCTTAGTGAAAGTTACAAAAAGCCATTTAATGAAGATTTAAGATGTGTTTAAACTAATCAAATGAAGTTTTAGGGGAAATAATTGGCTTGTGCATTTACTTACTGTCAAGCTCTAAGTATACTCCAACCTGTAAAATAGCACAGCCTAGTTTACCCCATGCCCTTTTTAGGCTGTTCTACCATTTTTACTGAAAACTTAATGGTAATCAATCCTTCCTAAACCGGTTTATGTCCACCTTTGTTTTCAAAATAATTTCCAGCTCCAGCTGTTTATAAAAGTATTAGTAGAAAAAGAAAACAATGATAGGAATATGAAAATGAAATATTCTATTAAGGCAATAAATGGAGTACAGAGTAACAATATGTGCTTCATATTTGAAAGAACCTCCTTGAGATGTCTATTACCCCTGAATAAAGAGATACGATGTAAAATGCATGCACCCAAAACCAGAGTTATGGGAGTCTTGGAAAAACTTCAATAGGACAGCTTAAAAGGAAACAAAACTTGTGTCTGTTATCCTATGCATTCTAAACCCTAAACAAATGTCTAAGTGAGTAAAAATTTTTTAAAAAGAGAAGTGGAAGGAAAGGTGATAGAAAATTGCTTAGAAGAAAGAGAAAAGAAAAGCCTATTCAAGTGAATAAACTAACCCCTTGTCAAAATTTTCAAGACCTTGTAGCCTTCAAGCATGTCCTGTAAAATCCTCCATTCTTATCTCATAAT
Source organism: Crocuta crocuta (assembly GCF_008692635.1). NCBI lineage: Eukaryota > Metazoa > Chordata > Mammalia > Carnivora > Hyaenidae > Crocuta > Crocuta crocuta. The sequence continues at coordinate 209,769 of NW_027526949.1, forward strand.
AATATTTTTGGGCAGGTCCCATTTCTTTCAAATCATGTTCAGTTATTAAAAAGCTCAGTCTCACCCCATCCAAAATTCCAAACTTGCCAGTTCAGGCTGATTCTCCCTAGGATGTTGCTGCTCTTCGAAGTAACTCTTAACTAGTCATCACCATCTTCTGTAAATGTGTCTTATAGGCACAGGTGAATACCCCTTTATGGGGAGAGAGGGGTGACCCTGGTATATGATCACTTGCAAGCAAGAAAGTCTCTTCCACTTTCCCTCATCTTATTTCCCAGCAGTACATCCTACAATCTAACTTCTTGAGTTTCCTCGCCTTGTGACCAACACACTTACATGGGGTACCAGAAATATGGCTCAAGTCTTTTTAAGCTATCAGTCATGCTTGGAAAACCCATGCATGGGGCTGAAGTCTGCCTTCTAGCTTTGCCATTTTTCTCTAATTCTTTTTTCCTCCTATTCAGTTAATCACAGGGAACTACATAAGCAAATGTCTAACTAAGGGATGAGATGCTAGTTCCCATTTCTTGCAGACATCCCTGTTCTCCATGAGCAATGCATAATTCTTTTGTACTTCTCCTCACATGGTTCGGGGTAGGTGCAAGAGCACTGTGCTCCTCTATCCATTCTTCCACTCTAATCTTCTCTTTCTATGAAAAGGTGAGGATGCTAGGCAATGGGATACTTGACTCTTCTTTGTCCTCAATCTTAGGTTATAGTCACCAATTTGGGGGCATGAAAAGTCCCTCCCAATATAGTAAGTATTGGTTTTAAAAAAGTATATTTGTTCTATCCTGTTTAGTCTTCCCAAGTTAGAAATATCTGGGAAAATTTGTTCCAGTTAACTTCCGGATGATAAATAAATCAATTTGGACAACTGATTTTATTTTCCTTTTAAAGACAAGTTGCTAATCTATGATTACACCTTCAAGGCAAATGGGTATTATTGCCAGAAAGCAAATTAACTCATATACCAATCTTCTGTGCTTTAACACAGTCAACCAAGTGGAAGGAGGGCTGTTAGTAAGTACTTGAGTTGACTCTTTGCAGAAATGTATTCTAATGCAGCCTTCTGAATGCAGTAAAAGAATCTTACATAATTTTGTCTTTAAAAGTTTCCTCACGTCAAATTTTCCCAAAGGGAGAAACAAGGATTTAACTGGAATTTCCTGTTCCACATACAATAGGTTGAAATTGTATTTTAATACAGACTCTCTTCCTAGTTCAGGAATGTGCTGAATTGCTCTACCCAATAATAGTTTGCATTAAAAACAAAGACATCATAAAACCTTATTCTACTGACAAACTCCTATTTTTTATAAAGATGGATGGTATTTTTTAAAACCTCACACTAATAACTTTTAAAAAACAAAATTTGATTTTATTTTCATATTTTCTGTATGCATATAAGAATGCTACAAAACTATAAGTAAAGTCAAGAAGAGTAATAAGCATGATATTATGAAGCCCTGCCTTCAAGGTTATAAAATATAATCATTAGTAGAAATTCACACAGATTGCCAAATTAGTTGTTTTTATATACCTATTTTTATTACCAAACAATTATTTTCACATCAGTAGGAATAAAGAGCACCTTGTCACAAGGTATCTTTGATATAAAATCCATTCTTCAGTATGTAATAAAATGCTTTACATAAAACTTAGGTGGAAATTTTTGCCTTAGGAAAGAGATGTCATTTAGATTTACAGTTGAAATGTTAAATAAAATAAAATTTCCTTATTGATGCCCCATTTTCAAGATGATAAGATACTTATTAACTCATTGTATTGATTGAAAGTAGATTTAAAACCCAAAGGTTTAAATCTAACTAAAATTAATATACTTTATTTAATTCTATACAGTTTTATTTCCCCAATTTAATGTCTGTTTGGTTGCACATAGTTGTTTGTATTCTTTACAGGGTGCTTTTCTGCAAACACACGTGAATTACATTCTCATAATGGTCCCAAACTCTTACATTATTTAAAAATCAAATTATTTAAATGGTACTACAATCTTGCCTTTACTATCAACTATAGGAATCTACAGTGAACACTGTAGGTCAAAGAAATGATTTTGACAAATTGTAGCCTGTGTCACTGGAAACATAATTGTAATTATGGGTGGAAAGGGTATATTAGAATATACAGAAGCTTCCAAAACAGGGAGGTTGCAAAATAAATGGCTAACACACAACTTTGATGCACAGTTATTCTTGTTAATCTGCAGAGAGAACTGACATACAAGTATGGTTATCTTATCTAAAAATAAAAGAAAAAGCAATAAAACACAAGATTAAGATGTCTCAGTCTACCAGGAAGAGGCTTATGCGTTTCTACTCTTGAACAACAGAACTTCCCCAGCTTTTTGTGTCAGCAGACATCAAAATAGAAATGAGTCCTAAGATTAAATCAAGTTAGTGGATGCTAGTCAATTTTCTACCGCTAGATGGAACTAGAAAGCTGTTTGCCATTCTTGGGAAAAGGAAAAATTGTTGAGATGGAGAGAACAGAAAAACGCCATATAGCTTTCAAATATTTTTAAATTTTAAAAAAATATATATCTATTTATTTTGAGAGAGAGAGCAGGGGAGGGGCAGAGAGAGAGGTAGAGAGAGAGAATATCAAGCAAGCTACACAGTCAGCACAGAGCCTGATGCAGGGCTCAAACTCATGAATCGTGAGTTGATGACCCGAGTCAAAACCTTGAGTCGGACGCTCAATGGACTGAGCCACCCAGGCACACCAGCTTTCTAACATTATTAATAGTGAACTTAAACAATGAACCTTTTTGAAAGGGATCTTTTGAAAGGGATCTACTTCAAGAAAAATGAAATAGTGCCTAAACATTAAATCCGAAAGGCACACTGTACTTGAAGGTGGCCAAAAGCCATTGTCCTTACTCCAGTGTGATTTTTCTGAAACATTCACTTAATTCAAAAAGCTGCCTAATTATCACACACACAAAAATCTTAAAATTCTGTAAACATTTTTCAACTACTTTTCAAACCGTCAGGTGAAAAGGTGAATTCTTCTGTCACAATGAACATCATTCTCAGATCTTTCATCCCACTATGAAGTAAGTCCTAGCCCACTGATTTTAAACTGTTCTACATCAGAAGGAATAAAAATTCATACCTAAAATGTACTTACCCCTTTCTTTCTCAGAACACAGCCTGCTTGCTTGCTGAAAACCATACACTTAGCTTCCAAGAAAGTACTTTGTGCCCTTGTACACATACATAGTGCTACTATATCTATCCCTTTAGTTTAGAACACCATTGTGAATTTCCCAGAAAGTTATATACCATAAATACTAATATTTGGAGATATAGGAGTTTCAGAAGCTCCTATTGTTGTTATTTACATTTTGACTATTTTTTTGCCCTTTTAAAACTATTTTTAACTAGGAGATTTTTTCACTGTTTTCCCATGTTGTCATTTGATTTATTCTCAAGGTCTGAAAAGGTAATCTTATCACAGACAAAAGATATTTCATTAATAAAATAAACTTAGGAGAAGTTTATAATATGTTCCAAATCCATATATATACCATGTTTACACTGTGTCCTGCCCTGTTTTGAATATTAGTCTTTTGTCATCACAAATGTACTTAAGCTTTGCATTTCCCAAACTCTTAACACAGAGCCTTGTACTGTGCAAATGCATGTATTTATTATTTACGCAACGAATTAATGGCCAAAACAAAAACAATACTTTAGCTCACTCAGTGATACATGTTATTTCATCCAAACCTTAAATTTTGACCAAAAAAAAAAAAAAAACAACTTCCAAATCTTCAGCTTAATGCAGAGTTTTGAGGTATTTCTTAATGATAACGCTCTGTAGTGTTATCACTATACATCAGTATAAGCACTATCTAATGACTGCCTTCTCTGAGGTCTTGGAGAAAAGAATGGTCTCACAAGAGATTCCCCACAGGTCCTGACATATAACCAAACTGCCATTTTTAATTCCTCTTTGGGATTCCTCTTACAGAGTTGTTCTGCAACTCCAGTGTCCACAGAACAGGTTAGGAAAGGAAATGTGTAAATCAGGCCAGGTGTGAGACAATGGGGAGCGTTCAGGCTTGTGGTGGGTTGGCTGCTACATGTCTGCTGAAAAGGCAAATTCAAACAAAATTTTTCAAAAGAAAAATTATTGATATCAGGCTGGTGGCCAAATAAAACCTAACTGCTAGCATAATTTGGTTCATTGATGATTAGGTTTGAAACTTCAGATCTACTAGTTACATTTTAACTTTAAATAACACACTTTAACTCTGTTACACTAACTACACAGTCTCCATTTCCATTATGTAACCTGAGAATGTTAATGGCCCTTTTCCCATCCACATTTTCCCTCTACTTTTATTCCAAAGTGTTATTCGTTGTATAATTTTTTCTACATTGTTGAAATTACAAATATTTGTATTTTGTTCACCAGCTGCAAAAAGTCAATGGCATAAGATTAAAAACAGGGGCATCTGGGTGGCTCAGTCGGTTGAGCATCCAACTTCGATGGCCAATGATCTCATGGTTCATGGGTTTTGAGCCCCATTCAGGCTCTGTGCTAACAGTGTGGAACCTTCAGATTCTCTGTCTCCCTCTCTCTCTCTGCCTCTCCCCCACTAACTCTCTCTCTCTCTCTCTCTCAAAAACAAACATTAAATAAAAACAGAAAATAGAGAACATGTTAAACTTACACGATGTTTTTTGTCAATTATACCTCAATAAAACTGGAAAAGAAAATCAGAGAAACTGTGTGCTGGGATCACATTATTATGATTATTGCAACGTAGTTCACTTAAGAGTTAAAGGAAATTCTATGATTATCAAAGCTTCTCCATAGTTCCATAAGTTATTCAATAGGGATTATTTTAAAAATTACTCTTTCCTTACCAACTGCCTGTTGTTCAGTATTATGGCACACTTTAATTTGCTTTATTTTGGTTCCTTTTCTTTCTTGGAGTTTATCATTGCCGTTTTTGCTTTTTGTTTTTTGTAATGTTTTCGTTTTTTGTTTTTTGTTTTTTCATTTGGGAGAGAAAACAGATACCTCCTTTGGACATGTAGCTTTTAATATAGTCTGGTCTCTTGCTGAGACCCAATGTCTGACTTCTCTTATCTTGACCATAACTTTTAGAAATTTTTGCTTTTAGCTATGGTGGAGACATATGACCTGGGTCCTATCAATCAGACACAAATGCAGGAGTTTACTTTGGAAGTGAACTAAAAGAGGAAACAAACAGGCAAATGGCATCCAGTTTGTTGCAGAGGTAGTGTGGTTCTTGGATTTTTACCCAGTTAGTAATGTGGAGTAGCAGTGGAAATTGTTTATGCCAGTTTAGCCAAGATAGAGGTTAATTTTCTTGCTCAGAGTTATCCATATTCTTTCATAAGTCCTTTTACAATTAAACTCGTTAAAATAGATACTCTTGTCTAAAGTTAAGAACCCCAGGGGCGCCTGGGTGGCTTAGTCGGTTAAGCGTCCGACTTTCGCTTAGGTCATGATCTCGCGGTTCGTGGGTTCGGGCCCCGCGTCGGGCTCTGTGCTGACTGCCAGCTCAGAGACTGGAGCCTGTTTCAGAGTCTGTGTCTCCCTCTCTCTCTGACCCTCCCCTGCTCGCGCTGTCTCTCTCTCTCTCTCTTCTAGAAATAAATAAAAATATTTAAAAAAAAAACAACCTTTAAAGTTAAGAACCCCAGTCAATACTAAGATTTTTCCCCCATTTGTACAAGTTTTAAGAAAACTTTCTTCACCATTATTACTTTGTAATTTGGCAATGCTATGCATCTAGATATAGTTCTTTTTCATTAATTATAATTTACAGCAAAAGACTCTGTCAATTTAAAGATCTGGATCTCCCTTACTCTGTCATTTCTTACATTCCATTTTCTCTATGTTCTCTGGAACTCCCACTAAATCAGATATTATTTCTCTTGGATTGAACTGCAGTGCAAATCCATTTTTCTTAAGCATTCTATCTCTGTACTTTTATCTGCAATCCTCAGAATTCATATGATCTTATCTTTCAAAACTTAAAAAAAACTTTAAAAATTTTTTGAAAAATTTTATTGAGGTATAACTGGCATATAATATTATATTTTGGCATATAACATAACGATTTTATATGTGTATATATTCCACAGTGATCACCACAAAAGGTCCAATAGCCATCATGATACAGAGTTATGTTTTTTCTTCTTGTGATGAGGACTTTTAAGATCTACTTTTAGCAACTTTCAAATATGCAAACCAGTATTAACTATAGTCACCAGGCTGTATATTAAATCCTCATGTACTTATTTCATAACTGGAAGTTTGCATCTTTTAACCTCTTTCACCCATTTTTCCCACTCTGTTGTCCCCACCGTGACAACCATCAATCTATTCTCTGTATCTATGAGATTGCTCTTCTGTTTTTTATTTTTTTGAGATTCCATATATAAGTGAGATCATACGATATTTGCCTTCCTCTATCTGAATTATTCCACTTAGTATATAGTGCCCTCAAGGTCCATCCCTGTCACAATTGGCAAGATTTCATTCTTTCTTATGGCTAAGTAGCGCGTGCACCCCTAGCATAACTTACTTATCCATTCATTTATCAATAGGCACTTATGTTGTTTCCATATCCTGGCAATTGTAAATACTGCTGCAGTGAACATGGGGATGCAAGATATCTTTTCAAGTTAGTGTTTTCATTTCCTTTGAATAAATACCCAGAGGTGGACTTGCTGGATCATACAGTATTCTATCTTTCATTTGTTTTTAAAAACTTCCATACTGTTTTTCACAGTTGCTTCACCAATTTATATTACCACCTTCAGTATACAAGAGTTCCCTTTCCTCCACATCCTTGCCAACACTTGTTATTTCTTGTCTTTTTGATAATAGCCTAGGTGAGGTGGTAATCTTATTATAGTTTTAATTTATATTTCCTTGATGATTAGTGATGTTGAGCACCTTTTGATGTACCTGTTGACTGTCTGTCTTCCTTGAAAACTATCTACTCAGATCCTCCGCTCATATCCTAATCAGATTTATTTTGCTATTGAGTTGTAGGAGCTTATCGAATTTTATTAAATTTTAATTTCAGCACTCTGTCAATTTCAAAAGGTCTTTTTTAGTTTATATTTCTACACCATAACTCCTGTTCTTTTTAAATCTTCCTAAGAATAATAATTGTAATTATTTTAAGCTATTCTAGATTTGTGTATTTATTTATCATGTTTTTCTTATTGTTACAGAGAAAATCCAATCCTCCATAAACATAATCAACAGACATTTACGTTAAAGATTCTGAAAAATAAAAATTCTACAAACAAAAAAAATTTCCTTAGCATTTTATTCCTTTAGTCATAATCACCTTTTTACAATCTTCAATATTTTTCTATTTATCAAAAATATATTTACAATATTTTCTTGTCTATGGAGACTTTTCTTGCTTCAAAAAATATATTTGATTCTTTCTAAACTTTGCCTTTTTTTTAACTAGTGAGTTTAAGACCAAATTTCCCTATATCCCTATCGATCCAAAACAATTCCTGTGAGAATAGAGATAGCTGTTTCCATTTGGCTGGATTTATTTCCCTCATTTCATGCTGCATGCTGATAGTGAGCAAACTGCAGGAGCCATATTTCAAAATTCTGAGTATGAGATATAGGGATATTAAATGGATTCCTTTGTCTGTACATGTTTTGTTAAATGCAGGTTATACCTCATGGTGAACAGGAAGGGCTCATGCTACCTAGTGTGGGGCCACTAAATGCCTGACTACAGAAGATTGAACCCCAACTCCAAACTATCTACTAGCATATAATTCAGACATTTTCTTCTAATTTTTTAGGAAAAATCTAATTTTCCCCAGTGATACATGTCTGTCTAAACTTAACTGCAAGGGTAAGCTGTGATAGATGGAAAAGAGGTAATTTGTGCAGTATACAGGAATTCAATTAAAATTTGCCTTCTTTTTCTAGAGGTCACGCACCCCAGAGCTTCCCTGGGAGCTGCCATTTTGTCCAGCTGCATCACCCTCTAAACATTCTGAGAGTGGAGGGAGTGGTTCATCAGAAAACATTATTTTCTCCATCTCCCAGAAGTTTGTTGAAATTTCTTACACCTTTCACTTACTTTTCATTAATGAAAGCTTAGTATTTTTTCCTTCTCTGTCTTGATTTCAACAGAGTCTCACGAGGAAGAGCAGACAAAGGCATATGGATCATAAACCAGTTTGAAGCAAGGGGTTCAATGAATCATCTTAGTGAATCCTTTACTTCATTTATTTAACTGATATTTATTGAGCATCCGTGCTGTGAAAAACATCATAGAAAGTATAAGGATGAGTACAACATGTTCTCTACCTTGATGAAATTACAGCCTACTAAGCAGGGAAAAATAAATACATAAAAAATATAATACATGCTCTAGCAGTATATTAAAATCCTATGCAAGTTCATAGAAGTGAAAAATCACATTATATTGGGAATTTTTAGAATATTCATGAGGAAATGGGGCACCTGGGTGGCTTAGTCGGTTAAGCGTCCGACTTTCACTTAGGTCATGATCTCGCGGTTCGTGGGTTCGAGCCCCGCGTCGGGCTCTGTGCTGACTGCCAGCTCAGAGCCTGGAGCCTGTTTCAGAGTCTGTGACTCCCTCTCTCTCTGACCCTCCCCTGCTCATGCTGTCTCTCTCTCAATCTCTCTCTCTTTCTCTCTCCTAGAAATAAATAAAAAACATTTTTAAAAAATCTTTAAAAAAAAATTCACAAGGAAATAGAATTTTTGATTTAGCAAAATCCTCCAGAAAAGCCAGAAGAAATGAATTCAATGCAACAGTATCAATATTTTTTTTAAATGTAGAAGGTGGAAACCACAAATGTGTAGAGGGTGGAAATGGAAACTATTTAGGATCATGTTATTTGGTGAATACGATGTATATATAAGAGTATCATGGGAGATAAGGATATAAAAATAAATTAGGACTAGAGTATAGAGGTCCTTAAATTAAATGGATATATTTGAATCTAATTTGATAATGAATGATGAACTAGTAAAGGCTTTCCAAGTAGCAGACTGCCAGACTAGAGCAATATTCAGATTGCTCAAAATATGTTTAATAAAATACTGTTCCAACTGATCTTTTAATAGTATGCTTAGGAAAACATTTCTCAGGTAATCAAAAAGAGTTTAGATATATTGAATAAAAGGTATTTCTGTGGAGATTTTCAGTACACATTAACTTACACGAAAGAAAAATAAGAGTAACCTTTGAGGTGCACCATCTCTCTTTCTTGTGATTACCTCCACTCAGGCTTCTAAACTTGAAGTCCTTTTTAAAAAAAAATGTTTTGTCATGGGAGAAATGGAAAAATGACCATTAGAGGTATACAGACAATGCCATCCTCCTCAATTTCCATGATCAAAGAAACAGATTTCCACAGAACCAGCAGAACTGTATGCATAGTAGAAACAGTAACAACCTATAGATGTGTTCCAATAAAACCCACGGTGTCCCCCAACTCCAAAGCTGTTATGGATGAATTTTATCCCCCCTCCAAAGTCATATGTTGAAGTCCTAACACTAATACTTCAGAATGTGGCACTACTTTGAGGAAGTGATTAAGTTGAAATGAGGCTCTAAGTGTGAGCCCTGGTCCAATCTGGTGTCTTCATAAGAGAAATCTGGCCACACAAAGAGACTTGAGAGATACATGCTCACATAGGAAAGACGACGTGAGGACACAGCGAGAAGATGGCCATCTGCAAGCCAGGACAGAAGCCTCAGAAGAAACCGAACCTGCCAATATCTTGATTTTGGACTTCCAACCTCCAGGACTGTAAGAAATTAAATTTATATTATTTAAGCTACCCAGTTTCCTCCACACTAAGCGTGGAGCCTGCTTGGGATTCTCTCTCAGTCTCCTCTGCTACTCTCCCCTGCTCATGCACTCTCTCTCACGCTCTCTCTCTCTCTCTCTCAAATAAAAAAAAAAGTAAGCCACCCAGTTTCTTTGTTATGGCAGCCCTAGCAAACTAATACAATGGCCAGAAAAACTGAAGCACTTTAGAGCAGGGTAGTGTGAAGTGGGAGAGTTTTAGAAGAAAAAATAGTTCCCTGATGCAGTGAAATTCACACTCTATAGTAGAAAAGCAGAGAAGGATAGGGGAAGGAAATATGTAAAAGCCCTTTCTATGACCTTCTTTTATTGTCTAGAAGTCTGAGTAGCAGTCAGTTACCAGGTTGGTAACGGTGTGAGGCATTAAGGATGGAAAGGAGACTTGAGGTTTGGTGAGAGGGAAACAAAGGCTGTTACTATTCTCATTTCTGATTGAAAGCACTGAAAAGTATACACATCAATCTATTAATGGAAATAGAGGCTCAGATTTAAGAAAATTTTATCAAATAAAGTTCAAGATTTATACTTCGAGTGACAATTACTTGAAATAGAGCAATCATACCAACTTGACAATAAACTATTTGTAAGAAAAAAAATAAAAATAAATAAAATTTAAAAAAAAGAAACAGAGCAATCAAACATTAGAACTGGAGAAAACAATTATGTTTTGCTCTAAAGGAAAACCAAGTGCCTGTCATCCTTGTAAACACTACTTTTCGCTTCCTACGGGAAGAGGGTGACTGGATTAGATCTGCCAGATTGCAAAACAATCTTCTGTCACCGTTCTGGAATGTGAAACTTCCAACAGAACTAAAGGTACCTCCTGAGATTGTCCCCCACCCACCCTCACACTTTTTTTTCATTTTCCTTTCTTTCAGTCAAGGTGGTAATTATAATCTGTTACTTTAAAGAAACTTTCTCCTCTTCTCTCATGGCAACTGATTCGTGGGCCCTCTGTGACTAGTTCAGTATTAAAAGGAAAAAAACTCTCCAACCTGTCTAATCTGTACTTTGCTTCCCCTCCCAAGTCTCACTTGGTCTTTTTCCTAGAGATGGTAAAAGACATTTGATCTGCCTATTCCCTCAACTCAGTTGAAATGAGTTTAAAATGAGGCCTCCCTGGATGTCGGAGTACAATAGACAAAGGAAGTCTCATGGCTAATTTTCATCGAGGGCAGAGAAATAGAAGCCTTCTGTAATCTCTAGCCCAGGTCCCTGTAGCTCTGCTGAGGCTGAAAGATATAATAAAATAGGGGCACCAGGCTGACTCAGTCGGTAGAGCATGCGACTCTTGATCTCAGGGTTGTGAGTTCAAGCCCCATTTTGTGGTGTAGAACTTACTTAAAAACAACAAAAAAAGATATATATAAAATAGTGCCCTACCTGCCATTGACCTTGCTCTTTGTTTTCTCCAGATATACTTTTTTCTTAAAGATTTTGCTTGGAGAATTCCTCTAGTCAAAATACTATCTAAAATATTTAAAGCACTCTCAAATAAAGCTGACAAAAATGTTTAAAAATAAATATTCAATTCCTCAGACTCCCCTTGTCTTTCACCACCTTGACATTTGGAAGAGTACTGGTCAATTATACTGTAGAATGTTCTCAATATTGGTGTGTCTTACATTTTTCTCATAATCAGAACACGCTGGCCCGAATACCAAAGAAATTATGTCATGTGCTTCTTTTATTCTGTCATGTGCTTCTTAGTGCATCAAAGGGATTACATGAAGTTGACATCTCTTTTTATTGGTGATGTTTACCTTGATATCTTGATTAAGACAGTGTGTATAAGGTTATTTCACTATAAAATTATAATTTTTCCTTTCACAGTTATCAAATATAATGGACAGACACGTTGAAACCACACAGTGATCCTGGCTTTCTTTAAATTTTCACCCACTGATATTAGCACCCCTTAGATGATTTTGTCTACAACATTTGTTTGCTTAATGATGACTTTCTTTTTCTCTCTTCCTTCCACATTTATTAGTCATAATTCTTAAGTAAGAAAGAGCTATTCCCTCTTTCCCACTTATTTATTTATCACACTGCTTATTTATATCAGTGTATTTACTTGATTTCATGGGTTAAAATCTAATGTTATCATTATTTATTTTGTTTCTCAAATTGTCCCATCTTGGCTTATTAGGAATTCCTTCAGGTTAGTTCTTATGTCATTTTCGACAACACTTCACATGCTTCCAAGCAATTCCTTAATTTCTGGGACCACAAAATTTTCCAGACTCCTTTTATACTTTCTCTGCCCTCATCCTGGATTCAACCAATACCCCCAAGGAGCCCTGGTTGCTTTTATTAGAGAATTATGCTTAGTAGCCAAGATGTGAGCATCTAACTGTGCTAAGTGCTACCGTGCTATCATTGCTTCCTGGCTGTCTCAGTAAACAGAGCCAGGAATTATGTGTGTATATACTCACAGCCCCATAGAGACACACATCTATACATCTGAATCTATCTTTGCATATATGTGTATTACATGTCATGAGTTTTATACTGATTCCAATCTTACACACAGGAACTGCCACCGATTGGAGGAGGCTTAGGAGAAATAACAACTAAATGCAATGCAGGATCTTGGAGAAGATCCTGGAACAGAAAAGGGATATTAACGGTAAAACTGGTGAAATTCAAATAAGGCCAATAATTTAGTCAATTGTATTGTACCAATGTTAATTGGTCATTTGGAGAACTGCAGCACTATTATAATGTAAGATGTAAACATTAAGGGAAGTTAATATGGGAAGGGTACGTGGGAACTCTAGACTATTTTTGCAATTTTCTGTAAGTCTAAATTTAGCTCAAATAAAAAGATTTTTTAAAAGACATTAAAAACGTAATATGTAATCCAGCATTTCTCAATCTTACTTGAGCACATAATTTTATTTTTCAGGAAAATTACTAACATCCATCCAAAGCATTATTAATTGTGCCTTGGAACACAAATTTGGCCATTGTATGAAATAACAAAGCCACTATTTATATGCCACATACAGAAATTAATTACACTGCATTTTGGCTTAAGGTGTTTCTACTATGGTTGAAGATTTCTCAAAACTATTAAGCAATCTCTGGTAAAATAGTTACTTGAGAAAGCCTAAATTTCACTTAAGTTTAAATGTACACAATTATAATGCTCATGACAGAAACTTGAACAACACTATTTTTCTATAATTTTACAAACACTTTGCATGTGGTTAGAGGTATGATAAAATTTTCCAAGCTAAGGAAATAACCATAAATGAGGGTGTTTTTCTATTTTTAAAGAGACCAATTACATTGAAAACAACAGATAATAGTGTTTAGCTTTCATTTTACAAAAAGCATTGCAGCAATACCCAAATATGCGTTTCCAGATCCCACTGATGAATAGAATACACTCACCTGCTACCTTAATGAAGGGCTTCTCACGAAATAACCACACCTGAGGAACATATTTACAAAACTGGAACTTTAAAAAATTGATTTTACTAAAGTATAAAAGCAACTTTGCTTCTCCCTTACTTCTAATATGTGTTTATGGAATGTAGCATTGGAATCCTTATATCTTTTCATTTATTCAAAATACTTAAAATATATATTTATATCAGACACCAATTGATGTATTTGAAGCCTCCTTTTTTGTGGTCATGTAAATCAAAGTAAAATTATTGTAACACACTGAAATAATCAGTTGCTGAATCTGCCAGCAACTGTTATGTGCTTACATTTACATAACTTAACCGTTTTCTCTGGTTCCTGACTTTGTCATCTTTATGTCTTCTACTACATTTTAAAATAATTTTACTGAGTTTAACGATTTTCTTATTTAAATTATTTTTATAATGGATTTCTTCCAATAAAACTTTGAAAAGTCACTAAAAACCTGTATCTTTTAAAAAGAAAAATAGTTTTATACTTCCTACAATTCTATTTGGCTTTCTTCTATAAAATTATTCCATGACTGAATAATATAATATATTGCCTGAGAGTAAATGTCTTACATTGTACATATTTGAGTCATCTTTTTCAAAATATATATAGTCTTAATCTCTATAATACTTAAGACAGTGATTCAAAAGATTGGCCCTGGTGAGATATATAACTTCACTGTTTATTGCTTGGAAGCATTGTGATATATATTGTTTTTCGTGTTAGTCTTTGTTCAAAAAAAAATCCAAAGTTATGAACATATTATAATTTAAATATAAAAAAATGTGTGCATGGCCTGAGCCTTTTTCTTCTCCATCACAAACGCATATATGGTTCTAGGTGTCTTGCTTTGTCTTTAAAGCATCTCCCCTGTCACCCTCAAACTGTCTCCGACCAAATTTAAGAAATGATTTTGATGCATATAGAATCCGACTCACTTGATACAGGTGAATAGAGCCAATGAGAGAACTAGAGAGTCCCTACCTACTATGGTCTGGCATGGCTGTACGTAATCCTCAAAATAATCCTGTGAAGGGACTTCATCCAGTTTCATGGTTTTAAAGTGTCTGTATGCAGATGACAGCCAAATTTCTAGCATCCATGTAAAATTGTCCCCAAGCTCCACACTGTATACTTAACACAATTCAGGGAGTCTAACAAGTATCTTAAACTGATCATGTCCAAAATAAAACTCCTGATCTTCCGTGGTCTTTTTTATTGTGGTAAGTCACAATTATACTCTTCTCAGTCCAAAACTTTGCATTCACGCTAGACTCTTTCCTTTTGTTCTGCCCCACCTCTAATCAACAACTGCTGACAACAATGCCTTCAAAATATATCTAGAATCTCAGGACTTCTCATCACATGCTTGTGCCCTTGCCAAAACAAGTTTTAACTTCTCTGGCTTAGATTATTCTCTTAAGCTCTTAATTGCTTTTGCTCAACCAAGAAGTCAATGACTTAGTTTGTTTCTCTTATTATTTAAATTCTACCACTCTTCTGCTCAGAATCTTTCAATGATTTTTCATCTTAGAATGATAGCCACCACCCTTATAATGGCCTAGAAGACCCGTGTTTCCCTCTTATATCTCAGCTTTTCTACCTTTCTCATCCCTCAGCTCTAGCTACACTGGCCTACTTACTGTTTCCCAAGTCATCAGATGTGTTTGTATCTCAGAGTCTTTGCCTTTCCTTCAGAGTGGAAGACTCATATCTCAGCATAACTGCATAGCTCACTTCCTTCATCTAATCAGGTCACTGATTAAATATTAACTCCCTGATGAGGTCTTCCATGACTCTATTATTTAAGTTGGATACACTGTTCTATCCTTGAATTTCCCACTGTTCTCTGCTTTATTTTTTCCTTTGCTCTACTGCCTTCCGAGAGAGGTTATATATTTAAGTTATTCATTTTTTGTTTACTATGGGTCTCCTCAATTAGAATAAAAGCTTCGTGACAGCTGGAATTTTCCTGTTGGTTTCCTTGTGGAAACCACAACACCTGGAATGGTTCTGTCACACAGTAAGCAGTCAATAAATAACTGTCAAATAAATGAGTAAAGTAATGGATGAGAAAATTATTATCTCAAACTTTCCATATAAAACGATTGAGAATTAAATGGAGTATATAATTGGTTCCATGTTAGTTAACTCCACCAGTTAGTGAGTCAACTGTCTCAAGCTGCCAGAACTGGGGATCTTTCATCTCTGTCACATTTCCCCCCTGAATTTATAAGCCGCATTTACAGCATGAATACCATCCAACAGAGGGAATATTAGTTATGGTTAGGATATGCAGTTCCCAGAAAGTTCAATTTTAGTTGTCACTTTAATGAGAGAAGTTTCTGAATCACATATTTTATAATAACATGCTTGGGTTCGGCTCACTGATAGGTAACATGTTAAAATTCAGGTAAAGGGGCAACTATCAAGAAGTAATAATAATTAGCAACTATACTACAGATATACTTAACAATATTTTAATAATATTTTTTAATAGGGCCAAGTTTGTGTCACCACATTTGAGCTCTCATTCTAAGAGGAAGCAATAACCTTCACTTTATTTCACATATAAAACCTAGGCTTTCACAGTTATTTGTATGATTCAATATACTCCCAGATAAGATCCTTTGATTTATCTTTTGTTCTTATGATATATAACCTAATTATTTTAAAAGAGTAAACATATAAATGTAAGTAAATATGTGTGTATATATGTCTCTGTACACTAAGTGTGTATATACACATATATTTTTCAATTTAAAATTATTTACATTGCTAATAGACATTACTAGAATCAAGCTGATATTCTAATATGCAATATATAACTATCTTAAAATGTGAAAAGGCAACAGTGTACCTCATGGAAAACTTTAATAAACAGTCTCAGTTGGCAATATTTTGCTCCTTTCTCATTCTCCTTCTTCCTATCTAGAAGAGAATAGCTTGAAGCAAAGCAGACATTTTGTGATTACAAGGAGAAAATCTTGAGGATTAGGTTCTACAAGCTAAAAATGTTGAAATAAAAAAAAATGGAAAGAACTGGGTGCACTGTTGAGTCAGACAAGCTGCTCTAGATGCTGATCCCCAGATATATCATTTATAAAATAAAATGCCACCCTTAATTTTAGCCATTATATGGAGCAGAACATATTTTTTAGCCAGTATAATAGTCTTTATTATGCATAAATAAAATTACTCTAAATTACCCCTTTCCTTACTATTCCTAAGGAAGAAATGATTCTTCTCCTTACTAAATAGAGATATTCCAGACACTCTCTGGATCCCATCTACTACTCTCTGGTTGTATTTTCAGTCTCTGTCTCCTCACTGGTACTTACCCTACTAATTAAACCTTAAAAGCAAACAGAAAATAAACAGATAAATACACATAGATGTACATGCACACATATTTAGAAAAAGCTACCCTTAACCTTCCTGTGCAATAAAGCTTTTATTATTTTTCTTTCTAATCATCATGAACAAACTAAATGAAGTGGTAGCCTTCAACCAGGCTTCACTTTCTTATGATCTCCTTAATTGTTGATCTTTTCTCAAAATGGGAAAGTCTCCACAGTCCAGAATTATTTTCTCAGTAGTCCCCAGAGACCAGTGACTTACTAACTCCATTTGCTCAGCATCCATCCATCTTAAACCATTTATATTTTTACTATCTAGTTTGCTTTAGAAATCCTTACTCCTATTTATTTCATTACGCTATATTGTATTTGCTCTCCTTTTCTTCTGCCTATTACCTAAAAAGAAAAGTTTAAGTTGACATTTCTCCCAAATCCCCACTATTTCTACTTTCAGCTTTATGGACCTGAAACAGCACTGATCCCTCCTCAGGAACCAAGAGAAGCAGTAATACCCACCACCAGGTATATCTGTTTAGAAAGTAAATATATACCTATCGAACTCCTTTTTTCTTCTACCAAACCACATGTTTTATAGTTCCCTACTGTCTAGACACGCCGTAGGAGATTTTTATTTTTTCCCCTTTTTTTTCTACATTCATATCTATTCAGTAGCCAAGTTCCATAAATTCTAACTTTACAAGTATTTTTCTTATCAATTCTTTCTTTCCCATTGATTATCACTGAGACCAAAAATTCAACCTCTTCAATGGGACTGATAAAATAATTATTTTCATGAAAGTAAATTGAAAAAAAAAGAAAAAATTTCAATTTGACAAGGATGAAATGTCATCAAGATGGATCAGATGAATGTCTATCAACTGGCCTGATATCAGCCATTCCTTGCTTAAAATCATCATGGTCTATGGCCAACAGCCTATAGTAATTTTTGTCCAAAGAATAAACTTAGATGCATCTTTCTAGTAAGACTGCCAAATAATACAAATGTTAAGTTAATTAACAATAAGGAATACCACTGCCAAAAGCACTGGATACTCAAATGTAAATGAAATGAGTGGGGTGGGGGGGATAGTGAAGTGCCAAAATACAGAGTGAACCCTCAATGAATAAAAGGAAAACACTTATTTGAAGTCATCTACAAGTTAAGTTAGAACTGGAATGAATATATTAACATACAGGAAGAGAAAACCTAAGATAGCAAGAGTGCTAATAGCCTTGGGAGCTCTATTAGTCAGGGTATTGGCTAAGTTGCTGTAGAGACTCCAAAAATACAAGATAGATTTTTTTAAAATTAGTATTCATTTTCTATAAAAGTCCAGAGGTAGGTAATTCATCCTTAACATATGATTTCCATCTTTTTCCCGATTTCCACTGGCTTGAAGAGAACTAAGAAAAGGAGAAAGGTGTTTGAGTGGCTAAGTCTATTTCTAGAGACAAATTAGGAAGGAATTCCATTATCACTGTGAACTCAGGCATGTGGGTCACAAAAGAGCTGATCTTTGATCTCAACTCTTGACTTCTCTATCTCATTTGTTTCAGAATTCATAGTTATTAGTCTCTTTCAACACTATAATCTATATAACACTTTATTTAAGTACATTTTTTAAATTAGACCATTTCATGTTTTACATTTACTTCTGAGCTTGTTGGATACTAAAGTCTTAATTATTTTTTTCACTTTTTACCAACTAATATGGTACACAACAGCTTGTGAATATCAACTATTTGTAGTCAAAATCACCAGTTATTATAAAATGAAGTTTTAGTAATATTACTCTCTTTTTAAATGGAGCGTTATTGTAAGTTTTCTTTTTAATTAAGGGTTTGATAATCCTTGCATAAAACATTTCTTAAACTATTCAACATTTTCCCATTATACTCTTAATTCACCTCCCAAATTTGTTCTCTTAATATGAATTCAATATATTTAAGCTTTCTAATTTCCGTTGATGCTTAAGGGCAAAATTTCAAACATGTTCTGTTAATAGGTAAATCTTGACTATATCTTCAGTTAATATATATACAGATGACCTGATACAAATACTTAGTCAAACAATACACTTAATAAAATATATTAGATATGTTAAATTGAGTAACTTGTTTGAATGATTATATATGTTCAAGTGATAGTATATATTTAATTTAGGTACTTGAATTTAGAAAATACAAAAGCTCTTACTATCCAAAACTCAAAGACAAATACCTTGATTAAAAAAAGGGCAAAGGTTCTGAAAAGGCTTTTCTTTGGAGAAGATATACAAATGTCCAATAAACAGATGAAATAATGTTCAACGTGATTAGCCATCAATGAAATGCAAATCAAAACCACATTGAGACACCATTTTGCATCCACTAGGATGGTATTAATAAAAAACGTGGACAATAACAAGTGTTGCTGAGACTGTGAAAAAAACTGGACCTCTGCTACATTGCTGGTGGGAATACAAAATGTTAAAGTCTTCTAGGAAAACATTCTGGCAGTTTCTAAACAGTTACTCAGCAGTATAGCCAAAAGAAATGAAAGTATATGTGCACATAAAAATCTTAACATGCATGTTAAAAGTATTTTTATTTGCAATGCTGGAAACAATCCAAATACCCATCAGCTAATGAATGAAAAACATAAATATGATATATCCATACAATGAAATATTATTCAGTCATACAAAGGAATGAAGTACTGATGCTTACTATAATACAGATGAACCTTAAAAACATTATGTCAAGTGAAAGAAGCAAGTCCAAAAACAAAACAAAATAAAACAAAACAAAAAACAAAGAGCGTATTGTATGATTCCATTTATATGCAATATGCAATGTCCACAATACAAAAACCCATAGTGACAGGGTAGACTGGTGATTGTATGGAAATGAAAGGGTTGGGGGAAAATATGAGTGACTACTAAAAGATAGAACATTTCTTTATGGAGTGATGAAAAGATTCAGTAGTTAGATAGTGGTGATGTTTACACAAATCTGTGAATACAGTAAGACACTAAATCATACACTTTACATGGCTGAATTGTATGATATGTGAATTACGTCTCAATAAAGTTGCTATGAAGAAAATTATTCTTGTGGACTACAGCATTTATTGTGACATTTAGTTGTGAAGTAATTTTGCTGGTCAATCTTATTCGTGGAAAATCCTTAGTTATGTGGTAACAAGGTCTTCAACAACATTATTTTCTTTTTTAATAAGGCAAAATTCTTTAAAGTATATTGGTAAAAATCCTATTTTAGGGGTCACTAAAATTTTTTTGGCTTAAATCAAGAGCAATTTGTTCACTAGGGCAACAGTTTATGTACCAGTAAGTAGGATTTACTACAACTTTAATAGTGTAATTTAGCAGTCTATGAGTAATGATGTATGTTAGTGTTGATGGGCACATTTTATCCTTTCTATAACAATAAAGTGAGACTGGATATTCAGTCTAAAGTTGTATGATTCTATGACCAAAAGGTGTATGGCAAAATAATCAGCCCATGTGATGAGTACTGTGAATGTTCCATTAAGCGGTGTTAAAATTGTTTTCAGTATTTTATTTAATTTCATCAAAATGCTGCATACTTTCTTCAAAGAAAAACAACGCATTCATGATCCTCTTGCATGTTTTACATTGCACAAATTAAAGGCTTATAAATGCAGGGAGTAGAAATATTTTCATTTAGAGCTTTAAGAAAATTATTCCTGGGAAAATCTCACTATTTCAATAGAGCAGGGATATATTAGAGGTAAGACAGTAAAGTCTACTTTAGTGCAAGGCATTTGCTATTTTCCAGTTAGCAACTTACCCCACTTGGTATTAAATCCCAAAAAATAATTTTCCTTTTTCTTGGTTTATTTGACTTGGCACTTCACTTAAATAACTATCCATTAACTTACTAAATTTAAATAATCATAACCACAAGCACCACGGTAAAATTCCCCTATAAAATCAACATTTTGTATATAATACCAAAAAAAAAAAAATTGGAAAGGGTATGAAATGCAATGCAATATTGTCTCTTCAAATAAGCATAGGGACTGTGCTCACTGATTATATTTTCCTTGATCATCCAAGTCAAATAGAAACTCTGTCATAGAACAAAATGGTCTGATTATATAACCTTCCATCATCTACCTCAAAATACATATAAAAAGTGATTTCTTTTATACTACATTTGCTAACCTTATCAAGTGCTTTGTTATTCTATAAAATTGTAAAGTTTAATTTTGAGGTCAATCATGTATATATAGCTTTGAAATAAAAACTTACCTTAGGAATAGAAAAGAAAATACCTTTAAAATCTTATACTAATGATTGTCATCATCTCATTTTTTAAAGTTTTATTTCCTAAGTATCTCAAAAATAGAAGCAGTGCCCTATCCTAGACTTAACAAATGATGTGGATACTTAGAATTTAGGATGAAAAAATTATCTCAAGATTAGTTACAAAAAAAAACAAACCCAGCAAATCACTGTCAATTTTCTGTGTCTTGGTCTTCCCCTTCTTTCCATCTATCTATCCATCCGCCTGTTTGTCAGATGAAGATAACTCACAAAAAATACAAGTGTAATACATATCTGGCTGTATACCTTGGCTTATCTTACCTCTAAATCACATAACTACACTTATATTATTTTTTTATCATTTAAAATTCATTATCTTAAAGAAAAAATATACTTACTGCCCTCTAGAGGTATGAACCAGAAGTGTAATAAGTGTAGAAGTTGCTGGGCATATACAGTTTAAAGCTAACATGGCGTATTTAAACTCTTCTTCACAAACAACATGATCTGTTTGAAATAAAATAGGTAAATTAGAATAATTTACCTTGGGATAGTAGTATTTTTAACTATTATTAAAAATAAAACAATAAACAAAACCACAAAAGTTTCAACACAAACACACTTGTCTTAGAGGTGTTTTTACGTGTGCAGTTTTCCCCAGGAAAAATGTTTCACACGAGAGAGTACTAGATTATGAGCTAAGTGATGGAGAGGGAAGGGGATGCTAGCCCCAGTTCTTTTATTAGTGAAATAGGCAGATTTTGGCAAAATGTTTACTATGCCTCTTGTGTACAAACAGATGAGAGCTAGATATATTTGAGGTACGGTCTCGAAAATAAATCAGGGACTATATAAAGCCTCCTTTAATTCTGATAAAAATTCTATGGTATGAAATGCAGGAGTATTGACTTAAAGCATTATCAATTTATCAAATTCATAGTCATACAGCACATAGAATTAGAATTACTAAATGACATGGTAGATAACATTTACATAACATAGTAATAGATTTTGTACAATCAAAACAACTATAATATCAAGCAATAAAGATTAATATTAAAATACATTTAAATTTAAACTGTTATTTCACCTCAAGACCTATGGTCATAAACTCAAAAGATGATAGGGTCCAATCAGGAGAGATAAAAAAGTAACAATAGAAGTTCAGTAACATAAAAAGAATACAGTGTTAAAGATGGTGGCACATGAGAGGGTGCAGGCCACATTAAAGGGGGGGGGAGGTGGTACTTAGCCCACGTCCCTTACTTTCATAGAGCGATGTGGGCTCAGATGCCCGATCTGCAGTTTTCCACAGAAGTCATATTTGAGAGAAGTAATTAAGGTATTGTTTACTTTGGGGAAAAAAACCTTCCCTTCCCAAACAAACAATTATAGCTGGTATTAGAAATAAAGACAATGTGTAAAGTTCTAAAAAAATAAATATTCTTAGAAAATAGTTTTAGCTAAATTAAGAAATAGAAGGTTGAATTTGTAGATGAGTCAGATATCTATACAATGAACACATATACAACAGCATTTATGAAGAAACATAAAAAAATTACTTGAGAAATGAGGCTGCAAATGCCTTGGACAGACAAATTATAAGCTTACTCCTGATTTCATGAGTTAGCATATTAAAGAGCCCATTATTTTTTCTTTTTCTTTCACTTCCTTATTTATTTACTTTTTCTTTTACCTTTTATGGAAGAAATCACTACAGTTACATCTCAGGATTTACTCAAAATAAAAAAATATCAGAGATCTGCCAACAATGTTTCTGCTTCTCTCTTTTTTCTTTATTGTCTTTACAGTGTCTGTTAGCCCATCAGCAAAGCACACATTACTGGAGGTAACTTTGTACATAAATACGAAGTATGTTTGGGACTGTTTTAGTATACATAGACCTTGAACAAAACAGGTTTGAATTGCACAGGTCCACTTATACAGATTTTTTTTCCAGTAAATATAGTACAATACTATAAATGTATTTTCTCTTGCTTATGACTTTCTTGATAACATTTTCTTTTCACTAGCTTACTTTATTATAATTATATAGTACATAATACACATAACATACAACATATGCATTAATCAACTATTTATGTTACTGGTAAGGCTTCTGACCAATAGGAGGCTATTTAAGTTTTGGAGGAATCAAAAGTTGTAGAATATTTTTGACTGTGCAGGGCAGGGCCAGGGAGGTGGGGGAGAGGTGTAAGGGGTTGGTGCAACAACCCCCATGTTGTTTAAGGAGCAAAACTGTAAACTAAATTATCTAGGAACACAACTATTGTGTAAATAAAGAGAAATATATTTTATTCTGTTTGGCATTGTATGTCAGTCATTTATACAAATTTAGGATGTTTGAATACTAATATTACCAATGTCAGAAGCTGGCACATACTTAATGATGCAAGTATCTCTCTTTTCCAGTCTGTTTTCTTGAGTATTCATACTTGAGCATTTACATATTGAAATACAT
This sequence comes from Crocuta crocuta, assembly GCF_008692635.1. Taxonomy (NCBI): domain Eukaryota; kingdom Metazoa; phylum Chordata; class Mammalia; order Carnivora; family Hyaenidae; genus Crocuta; species Crocuta crocuta. Next base: position 233,233 of record NW_027526949.1, read on the forward strand.
TATTATTCCCCTCTGTTTCTCCTTCAAATTATGATTAATAAATGCATTAATTGTTTTAAATGTATTTATATAGATAGTTATATTTATTCTGAATTTCATTCCAGGGTAGTAGAGGAAGTGTTACAAAATATTTACTATACAAAGGAGGCATTGGATCAGGTTGGTTGAAAAACCATTGTCTTAGATAAATGAGTTAATATATAATTATCATGGGATTCCTTGTTAGATAAAAAGGAAAAAAATCAGTGTTCTTTTCATAAAACAGAAATTGATTTAGTCAATATGGCTGATCTACACAGGTAAATATGATAGAATGTTCAACTAGGTATATTCTTTTGCATAAATTACAGAAAACTTAAACTCACTCTGTAAAACACAGGTGAATGTATCTTTAGACCTCTCCTCTGAAGTTCAAATCTATGGCTCCTTCTGCGACATTTTGAAAATACTAATCACCATCCCCTAACCTGAACTGAAAAACTGATTCTTTCCTGCTACTTCGCCCCTCATTTACCAATGTCATATGACAGCCAAGGTTTATTGATCATATTACTAAAGCCGTCTCTATCTTTCCCATTTTCCCTATTTCCATTCCATTCTCCCAACTTGCTACAGGTTTTCAATATTTATCCATAATTCTTTTTTTAAATATTTATTTATTATTGAGAGCCAGAGGCAGAGCATGAGCATGGGAGGGGCAGAAGGTGGTGGTGGGGGAGACACAGAATCCGAAGCAGGACCCAAGTTCTGAGCTGTCAGCCCAACGTGGAGCTCGAACTCAAAAACTGCGAGATCATGACCTGAGCTGAAGTCGACACTTAACCCACTGAGCCACCCAGGCGCCCCTATCCATAATTCTTAAGGGCCAGTAATCAGCTCTTAGAATTATTTTTTTTATTTTATTATTTTTTCAGATTTAGAAAGGCAATGTGTCTCATCTACCCCACCCAATGTAATACATCTAGGGATGCTTTAAAATATTATTTCTGTGCTGAGGCATAGGAGCACATGTACCCCAATGTTCATAGCAGCACTCTCCACAATAGCTAAAACATGGAAAGAGCCTAAGTGTCCATCAACAGATGAATGGATCAAGAAGATGTGGTTTATCTATACCATGGAATACTACATGGCAATGAGAAAGAATGAAATCTGGCCATGTGTAGCAACGTGGATGGACCTTGAGGGTGTTATGCTGAGCGAAATAAGTCAGGCAGAGAAGGACAAATATCATATGTTTGCACGTATAGGAGGACTAGGAGGAACTTGACAGAGGGCCAAGGGGGAGAAGAAGGGCGGAAATGGTGGGGGAAAGGGAGAGAGGCAAACCATGAGAGACTCTTGAATGCTGACAAAAACTGAGGACTGATGGATGTCGGGGGGAGGGGGGAGGGGCATAGAGGAGGACACTTATGGGGATGAGCACTGAGTGTTATGTGGAAACTAATTTGACAATAAACTATTTGTAAAAAAAAAAAGAAAGAAAAAAGAAAGAAATAATATACATGTCCAAGAATACGGTCATGGTAAATTCATTACGTTGTATTTGATTAATAGAATTATGGTCATTAAAAAGAATAGTGTAAGAAAAAAAATAAAATATTATTTCTGTAGTTACATGTGTCAATATCTATACTAAGTGCAAAAAATAAAATTCAGTGTTGGGATTGCCACCAAAAAATTTCAGGTCAGGTCAGATATCAGTACCAACAGAAATACTTTTTTCCCCCTAGAATTTTCTGAATTTTAGAGTTACAGCTAAGGGACTGTGAATCTTTATTCAAACTATGATTATCTTTCATCTCGACAAATGCAACAACAGCTTCTTAATTGTTCTTCCTATCTTCCAATTCTTCAGCATTCCCCCTATTACCCTTCAAAACTGTGCTGTCCAATGAGAGTTGCCACTGCCACATATGGGAATGTAAGCTTAAATAGATTTAAACAAAATACAAACAAAAGTTCAGTTCCTCCATCTTACTAGCCATATTTCAATAGCAATAAAATACCCAATAACATCTGTGGCTACTGCCTACAGTATCAGACATTGCAAATATAGAACACTTCCATTATCACCAATGACTGGACAGTGCTGTTTGATTAGCTAATGGATTAATGACCTTGCTTGAATCCTAACGCTTATAAGATATATTTCAACTTCTTTAAAATGACATCATAGATGGGCAGAATCCGGGTAATCTTACTAACATACTATACTACCTTTTTATGACCTTTCTCAGTCTCACTGTGGCTAAAATTGTTCATCTATATTAAGAGGAAAGAAGGTAGGACATATGGGTGTATGTGCAGGTCTGTAGGTAGATGTGTAGGTGGAAGTTTACGAAAATTTTGTTTTTCATCCTACATTCCTATTTTCTTGGTGGAATAGGTGGAAATGATGATTCAGTAAGATGTCTGAAGTGAAAGAAGAAAATATTGCATAGTTGTTGGAGAGAGTGGGAAAGGACACAGAACAGAGAAACACAGAATGATATTTAGCAGCTTATGGACCGCTAGAAATCAGGGATGATGAACGTAAAGTGGGAATAGTCTGCTGGTTGTCTTTTGTTTATTTTGTTTCCCTTGGCCACACTCAAATGTGTGGAAGTAAACACCATCTTTTATCAAAAAGAGAGAATTCACCACCATTGACTTCTGACAAACAAGTCTAACTTAGGTACAGAAGGTCAATGAACAGAGGATGAATTAAAATAATGGATTATAATAATATGCTATGGAATTCATACAGGTTAAAAAGAGAACACAGGATCTGCAGTTGTAAATAATAGTAAACATTTGGTAGAATCAATGAATCTAATTCCCAGTGTAGTGAATAGATAGTGGAGTTCCCTATTAGAGGTTGTGAACTGGAATGATAAGAGGCAGTGGTCAGAGAACAGAGATTAGGGTGGGTTCACATTAACAGGTAACAACATGATATGTAGGGCATACTTCCAGATGTGGATGCCGAGATAGGACAGTGAACAAGAACATTTATAATAGGGAAATTATAGGTGCACAAGTTTAGGACATTGAGCTAATCACTTTCATGACTATCAATATCATTGAATAATATGACCAAGTACTTTTGGAAAGAATGAGAGTGAACAAGGAGAGAACGTTTTTCAGCTCAATTTTTTTTTTATCAGCTACTAGTGTTTCCTTTTTGGGATATTTCAAGTCACAAACTTCCAGTGTTTATCAAATAATTTTCTAATTAAAAACATAAGACAAAGTTACATAAAACTTAAGTACTATTGAAATGTATACAGTAGAATTACACCTGTAACAGAAATGCTATTTTTCCTTATTTTCCATTTTCTACTCTATATGCAGAAAATGACTTATCTATGGAAACATGTCTAGAAACTAGTTTGGAAAGGACAAGAACACTAATGAGTGTTTGTAGCACTTTGATGATTTTAGTCAGATACAGAGAGATGACCTCAGGTAAGAACTGATCACTTTGCAAGCAGACAGAAAAAGGAATAAAGCTCTCTTAAGTATGGCACTGTTTACTTAAAGCCAAAAAGCTAAATCAAGAGTCCAGATATCTGCACAGTTGCAGAACCAAAAAGTGAACTGTACCCTAAATAGCAGGAGATGATCCTCTTTCAGAGTCTTTATCAGAAGCCTTCCATTAAAACTTCTCCCAAACCAATAAAGCCAGACATGCGGCAAGAATCAGATTAAAGTGATGCCTTCTCACTCAAACTTATTGTTTCGGGTGATGTCAAAGTAGCTGCCACAATCAAAAGGGTGACATGAACCGGCCAGTAAATAAGGCAGGTTTAAGAAAGTTCTTGGAGTGGTCCCTGGGTGGCTCAGTCTGTTGGGTGTCCAACTTGATCATGATTATATGGTTCGTGGGTTTGAGCCCCACATAGGGCTCTATGCTGAATGTTTGGTCAGCGCCTAGAGCCTGCTTCAGATTCTGTGTCTCCTTCTGTCTCTGCCCCTCCTCTGCTGCATTCTGTCTCACTCTTTATCTCAAAAATAAATAAATGTTAAAAAAAATTTTTTTTAAGATGGCTTTTCTTAAAAACAAGTTCTTGGAGAACTTCGAACACAATTACTGACACATGGAAAGTAATGAAAGAAATCTGCTCCAATTTAAACTTTCTCTATGGCCACAGAGAAAAGTGCACAAGGAGATATGCTTATGAATAGACAAAAGAGTTATTCTCTGTAAGTAGAATGAGTATCTCATAAGGAATTTGCTGCAAGGTCTCTGCCAGTCATGTCCCACAGGATTTCATCATTGCTGTGGGCTAATGACTGGTGTGTGTCTCTGGTTCTTTATTCCAAACAACAATATTTATAATAATTATGTTCTTTCACTATTTTCTATTCATATGGGATGGAGGTGGAGGTAGTTAACTAATTTATTAGTGTGCGTGTGGCCAGAGCATGAAGAGCTATATCGAGAACTGACTCTGCATTATCCAGATGTCCTGGACTTTAAGTTGGATGCAACCACTTGATACAGCTGTAAGTATTATTTTTCATAATAATGGATGAGTATCTTAATAGATATGGACAATATTGTACATGAATGCTTAGATGGATAAGGACTTGAAATGTGGCTGCAAGTACTGTCGCCCACATTCATTCTCTCCTTCCTTTCAGTAATAGAAGTTATTATTTCCTCTTACTCATCTCCAGATTTTAGCTGGGTGCATGGCTGCCCAAGTAAATATTACACTGTCCTGCTTCCCTTTAGTTAGATATGGTCACATGACTAGGTTTGTCCAAATTCTGTATTATTTTTTTTTGTGGACAAAACCATTTTCATAAACTTCTTCCTTCTTGCTGGTGAGACCACATATATGGCAAAAGCCCAGTTTTGATTATGCAAACAGAGATAACTCCTTAGCAATGATAAAATCTGTCCATTTTTTCTTTAAGGCTTCTCATTTCCCTCCCTTGCTGAAGAAAGCATTTCCTCTTTCAAAATTATGTGCATCTCATATCTTCTCATCTTTTTAACGTTTCTGTGTATTTATTTTGATTTAGATCTTTCTTGTCCATGTCTTGCTGTTAATGCATAAGCACGTGAGATCAAGTGGTGTCACCACTAAGTAGGCCAAGCCATGGGCAAACATTGATCCCTCTAAGCCTCATTTGCTTTATTTTAAAAACATGAATACTAATAGTATATGCCTCATAGAATTTTTTAAAGTTCATTTATTTATTTTGAGAGAGAGGGAGAGAGAGAGAGAGAGTACAGGAGGGGTGGAGAGAAAAGGAAAAGAGAGAGAATCTCAAGCTGACAGTGCAGAGCCTGACATGGAGCTTGAACCCACAAACTGCAAGATCATGACCTGAGCTGAAACCAAGAGTTGGACACTTAACTGAATGAGCCACCCAGGCACCCCTCATAGGATTTTCTGAGAAGAAAAGTAGACAGTGACTATAAAATGTTGATCAAAATTCTAAACAAGTATCATATATCATCACAATCACACACATTAAAAACAAGTATTTCAATAAACTGTCTTGAAATAATGCCAATAATATATTTAAAATTTTAAGCAGCTAAACAATATAATAAAAATTTATTGTTTAGAATTAAAACATGATCCTAGTCTTATAAGAATGCTGACTTCTGCATGTATGCTCCTATGCTCACATATATGTCTGAACAAACACAAAAAATTGTAAGAATAGGAATCAAACTGTTAATGGTAATTACCTCAAGGAGTGGGAAAATTTTCAAAAACTATGGTTTTGATAATAGGACTATGTGAAATTTTTTGTTTCTTTTTATTGTAATGTTTATTATTTTTAAAAATTTAAAGGCTATTAAAATAAGCCATTATAATTAATGATACAAATTAATAGATACATGTGAAGCAAGTCTATTTTCAAGTCCCTTTTACTTTATGGAAAACAAAATTGTTAATTACATTTTAACAAGTCAGAATCTTTTTTTAAAAGTCTGCCTCAGTATTTTCTGAGCTCTTGTATGATTTAAAATACTAAAGCTTCTTCCATGCAGTTGCTAGGTAACCGGTCTTTGGAAAGCAGTAACAACAGTGGAAAGTGCACTAAACCAAGGCAGGGTTGTGATTTACAGAAATCAAATATCCTTTGGAAAAGGGCTTTTAAACAGAAACACAAAATGGGATAAATTTGAAAAACTGAATGTTATTTGTTTTTATTTTAAGGGGGAAAGTTTATTGCATGAACTGAACAAATTGTGTTATAAAATCTCTCACATATCCTTTGCTTATTATACTGTTTATAAGCATGAGTGGGTCGATTGCTATGAAAATTGCTTTTTCTTCTTACAAGAGAATGGATGATCTCTAACAATTGAGCTTTATTTGATCCTCTTGCTTTAATCAATAAAATAACCAATTAATGCATGTGTGTGTGTGTGTGCACATACACACACACATGCATGAGCACACATCAGAGACTTTTGCCAATTCCAGGATTGTGAGCCATTCAATCGCTAACTGGCTAAGAATAGATTTAAGTAAACCTTTAAAAGTCATTTAGTTTTACAAGATCTAAATATAAGAATGCACATTAAATATAGAGGATTTTCAACTCCATTTGAGATTGGCAATATTTTATAAAACAGATTTATTTCACCTCAATAATAAAGAGCATTAAAAGCTCGCTTGATTTTCTTATTGCTTAAATACATAGGTATGTATGTGTTTATGTATGTGTGTATGTGTATATATTTTATTAAACCTCAAAAAAGCTCTATAATGTATACTCTATTAAACCATTTTCATAAAAGGAATCAGATGTTCAAAGGAAAAATAAGTTGCCTAAATCCATTATTAATTTAAATTCAAACTACCTGTGAAGAACTCTACAAAAAATAACAACTTTAAAATTCATTAACCAAACACATTAAAGTAAGTGATATATTCAAGTGGCTTTTCCCTCTCCTGAACTCATATTAAAGATTGTTGCTTGCTACCAGATGGACAAATGGCTCAAACAGCCATTAAATTAAACTGATAACTGAAAAAATACAACCACTATGTTCCTCAAAACCCACCAATTAAAGAATAGGTTTGGAAGGAATGAAGTCAAATTTGACCTTGAAATCAATTTTGACACTTTGTTAATTACACACACTAAAATTGCAGTTGGACTAAAATGATTTGAGTCATTGATTCAAAGGGATTTTGAAAGATCTCTAGATTCTAGAGCGCCTGGGTGGCTCGGTCGGTTAAGTGTCGAACTTCTGCTCAGGTCATGATCTCACAGCTTGTGGGTTTGAGCCCTGCATCAGGCTCTGTGCTGACAGCTAGCTCAGATTAGCAGGCTAATCTCAGCCTGCTTCAGATTCTGTATCTCCCTCTCTCTCTGACCCTCCTCTGCTCACGCTGCCTCTCCCTCTCTCTCAGAAATAAATAAAACATTAAAAAATTTAAAGAAAAAGATTTCTAGATTTATTAGTAGCAAATATACCTTTATACTGTGATAAATGTTACAAAAAAAATAAATGCAAGTGCTGTTAAGGTATACAAAAGGGCAAATCAAGAAAAGCATCACCAAGGAAGTGATGTTTAAACTAAGATTTGGGGACACCTGGGTGGCTCAGTCAATTAATCATCCGACTCGTGCTTTTGGCTCAGGTCATGATCCCACCTTTTGTGAGTTCGAGGCCCACATAGGGCTCTGCATTGACAGCATGCAGCCTGCTTCAGATTCTCTCTCTTTCCCTCTCTCTCCACCTCTCCCCTGCTCACTCTCTCTCTTTCTCTCTCTCTCAAAAATAATAAATAAATAACAATTTTTAAATATAAACTAAGACTTTAAGGATAATTAAGAATAAGTTATTTGAAAGGTGAATAAAGTGGACAGAGGTAATTTTCTTAAAAATAAAAGCAGAGGTAGGAGGATATTTAAATGTTTATGGAAACTAAATTAACAAAAAAGAGAGAGGTCTAAGGATCAAGGAGAGAAATATTACAAGGTTGCTGACAGACTATGAGGCAATGGGATCCAGCATAGAGATGGAAAGAGAATTGTATTGTAATAGAAGGAAAGCAGGGAGTAATAAGTGAAAATGAAGTAACATCTGGAAGATATGGTAGCAAAAGTCTGAGGAAATTTTCACTTACTGTTTTCAGAAATTTAGGAAAACTGAGATAAAGTTTGAAATTGTAACTGCAAGAGCAAGAGAGTGTTTTGAAACAAAAAAACTCCACACTGTTAAGACAGCCTCTGGGATGCCCAAATGAGTTTATGGTGACATGAATCTGACCCACTAAGTGATTTTTTTTTTCCAGCAGTGCTCAGCCAAGAAGCAGGAAAAAAAGGATCCACCTACGTAGGATCTTGTTTGTGTGTATGCTTCTTTTCAATTTGGAGCTGTAAAATAAATAAAAACAAAGAAAATTACTATAGTGATATGAGTTTGGTTGAAATGACAGCCCACAGAGCTCAGGTCATTTAAAGAGGGCAGAAGAAAAGCAAGGGAAGCAAGACCCATGGAGAATCCAGATTGATGATGCATCAGAGCCATGCTCCTCAGCTATTTGTGATGAAGAACCAGTTTTTTTTTTCTTCTTCTTTTCCAACCCATTGCAGACACTTATGTGTTTCTATTGTGCATGACTGGTAGAGAACTCATGCCATGTGTGACTCATCTATGATTCTGGTATGAGTCTATTCACTTCCCAAAGAAATAACACACTGATCATGTAGTTGGATGTTACAGTGATGTCAAATTGCTATCAAAGTTTCTAAATTCTTACTCTCAGTTGATGTACTTGTAGCCTAGTAAAAGTCTGTAAACTGAAACTTGTCTTTGGACTGCACTTGGAATAGCACTGCACTAAAAGTCATAATGAGGGAGAAGTAGTGTCTTTAGATAGTAATGGATGATTGAATAAGCAAAATTGAAGCACAGAAGATTGAGGCTGGGAATTGTGATATTTAAATAGTGTAAATAAGACTGGAAGTTTTGAGGCTATGTTAAGGTCCAGATATAGAATCCATTACATAACTCTTTCATGCTAAATCTCAAGAAATTCTTGTCAATTAAACTGGAAAATGGATCTTCTGAATCAAGATCAAATTCTATGATGATTAAAATATAGTATCTCAGCACTTGTAAAAATGCATGATAAAGTAGGAAAATGTTGTAAATATTGTCCTGCACTATATCTAAAAGATCATTAGATTTGGAGTCACAAGATAGAAGTCTGAATCCACATGACTTTAAGCATGTAGTCTTTAGCCAACTATGCTTAGGATCACATTAGACAAATAGGTATAGTTATTTACATCTATCTTATAAAAATATTAGACTAACATAGGGCACCATGCAGTAAACCATAAATTTCCATACCAAGTAAAGATTTTTTTTTATAAAAATGGAGAATAAATGGAAATATGAGCTTATATGAGTGCACACCTTTCCCTTATCAATACGAGAAGATGCTATGATTTATCTGATCCGCCCAGGCAAATGACAACCCACAGCCATATTTATAGCTGTCAAGTGTAATCTGTGACAGCTGTTTTTGCTAGTGTCATTACTCTGGACCAAATTGCAAAAAAAACTCTCACCTCATCACTTATATTAGGCATTTAGTACATGCTAATTGGCTACTGCTTGCCTTTTGGCAGTCTCTCATAATAACGAAATCTCTTTTCCTCAAAAAATTTCTCATCAAATAACAGATGATACATGATAGATGATGATTGATAGATAGATAGATAGATAGATAGATAGAGCTACTGTCAACTAGATATTCATCTAACAATCTAAACAAAGTAAAAGTAGAGTCCAAAAGAAGAATGAAATTTCAGTTTCACTGGGAGCATATATAACTTAAAAGGAATTTCTCAATGCAAAGGAGGTAGATTTCATGGGTAACTGAGCCAAACATTTTGTCTACCTGAATCCTTCCCTACTTGGATGTTCTCCCTCAATATCATCAAATTTCCACCAAAGAGCCCCCACAATTCTTCAATATAATATTCATATCAATAGACTCCAAAAAATAAAGTAAATTGGACATTTCAGTCATTCACTCTCCACGCTCTTTTTGACCTTATAGGATAATTCTAGAGGTTACTATAAATTCTGTCGTAAAGAAAGTAGCTTCTGGAAAAGTAAACTGATTTGAACTATTAAATGATGAATCCATGAACAACCTAGAGGCAAAAATCACAGAAGTGCCCAAAAGAAATAAAACTTTTGTTAGTTAAAAGCACCATAAACGTAATCCAAAGACAACTTGCAAACTGAAAAAAAAATGCTATTTTTAAANCTGCTTCAGATTCTCTCTCTTTCCCTCTCTCTCCACCTCTCCCCTGCTCACTCTCTCTCTTTCTCTCTCTCTCAAAAATAATAAATAAATAACAATTTTTAAATATAAACTAAGACTTTAAGGATAATTAAGAATAAGTTATTTGAAAGGTGAATAAAGTGGACAGAGGTAATTTTCTTAAAAATAAAAGCAGAGGTAGGAGGATATTTAAATGTTTATGGAAACTAAATTAACAAAAAAGAGAGAGGTCTAAGGATCAAGGAGAGAAATATTACAAGGTTGCTGACAGACTATGAGGCAATGGGATCCAGCATAGAGATGGAAAGAGAATTGTATTGTAATAGAAGGAAAGCAGGGAGTAATAAGTGAAAATGAAGTAACATCTGGAAGATATGGTAGCAAAAGTCTGAGGAAATTTTCACTTACTGTTTTCAGAAATTTAGGAAAACTGAGATAAAGTTTGAAATTGTAACTGCAAGAGCAAGAGAGTGTTTTGAAACAAAAAAACTCCACACTGTTAAGACAGCCTCTGGGATGCCCAAATGAGTTTATGGTGACATGAATCTGACCCACTAAGTGATTTTTTTTTTCCAGCAGTGCTCAGCCAAGGAGCAGGAAAAAAAGGATCCACCTACGTAGGATCTTGTTTGTGTGTATGCTTCTTTTCAATTTGGAGCTGTAAAATAAATAAAAACAAAGAAAATTACTATAGTGATATGAGTTTGGTTGAAATGACAGCCCACAGAGCTCAGGTCATTTAAAGAGGGCAGAAGAAAAGCAAGGGAAGCAAGACCCATGGAGAATCCAGATTGATGATGCATCAGAGCCATGCTCCTCAGCTATTTGTGATGAAGAACCAGTTTTTTTTTTCTTCTTCTTTTCCAACCCATTGCAGACACTTATGTGTTTCTATTGTGCATGACTGGTAGAGAACTCATGCCATGTGTGACTCATCTATGATTCTGGTATGAGTCTATTCACTTCCCAAAGAAATAACACACTGATCATGTAGTTGGATGTTACAGTGATGTCAAATTGCTATCAAAGTTTCTAAATTCTTACTCTCAGTTGATGTACTTGTAGCCTAGTAAAAGTCTGTAAACTGAAACTTGTCTTTGGACTGCACTTGGAATAGCACTGCACTAAAAGTCATAATGAGGGAGAAGTAGTGTCTTTAGATAGTAATGGATGATTGAATAAGCAAAATTGAAGCACAGAAGATTGAGGCTGGGAATTGTGATATTTAAATAGTGTAAATAAGACTGGAAGTTTTGAGGCTATGTTAAGGTCCAGATATAGAATCCATTACATAACTCTTTCATGCTAAATCTCAAGAAATTCTTGTCAATTAAACTGGAAAATGGATCTTCTGAATCAAGATCAAATTCTATGATGATTAAAATATAGTATCTCAGCACTTGTAAAAATGCATGATAAAGTAGGAAAATGTTGTAAATATTGTCCTGCACTATATCTAAAAGATCATTAGATTTGGAGTCACAAGATAGAAGTCTGAATCCACATGACTTTAAGCATGTAGTCTTTAGCCAACTATGCTTAGGATCACATTAGACAAATAGGTATAGTTATTTACATCTATCTTATAAAAATATTAGACTAACATAGGGCACCATGCAGTAAACCATAAATTTCCATACCAAGTAAAGATTTTTTTTTATAAAAATGGAGAATAAATGGAAATATGAGCTTATATGAGTGCACACCTTTCCCTTATCAATACGAGAAGATGCTATGATTTATCTGATCCGCCCAGGCAAATGACAACCCACAGCCATATTTATAGCTGTCAAGTGTAATCTGTGACAGCTGTTTTTGCTAGTGTCATTACTCTGGACCAAATTGCAAAAAAAACTCTCACCTCATCACTTATATTAGGCATTTAGTACATGCTAATTGGCTACTGCTTGCCTTTTGGCAGTCTCTCATAATAACGAAATCTCTTTTCCTCAAAAAATTTCTCATCAAATAACAGATGATACATGATAGATGATGATTGATAGATAGATAGATAGATAGAGCTACTGTCAACTAGATATTCATCTAACAATCTAAACAAAGTAAAAGTAGAGTCCAAAAGAAGAATGAAATTTCAGTTTCACTGGGAGCATATATAACTTAAAAGGAATTTCTCAATGCAAAGGAGGTAGATTTCATGGGTAACTGAGCCAAACATTTTGTCTACCTTAATCCTTCCCTACTTGGATGTTCTCCCTCAATATCACCAAATTTCCACCAAAGAGCCCCCACAATTCTTCAATATAATATTCATATCAATAGACTCCAAAAAATAAAGTAAATTGGACATTTCAGTCATTCACTCTCCACGCTCTTTTTGACCTTATAGGATAATTCTAGAGGTTACTATAAATTCTGTCGTAAAGAAAGTAGCTTCTGGAAAAGTAAACTGATTTGAACTATTAAATGATGAATCCATGAACAACCTAGAGGCAAAAATCACAGAAGTGCCCAAAAGAAATAAAACTTTTGTTAGTTAAAAGCACCATAAACGTAATCCAAAGACAACTTGCAAACTGAAAAAAAAATGCTATTTTTAAAAGTCAAAGTGTTCACAACTTTAGAACATGAAAACTTCTATATAATTCACTAGGAGAAAAATAGTCATCTCTATAGAAAGTAAGAGTTTGAAGTTACTTTACATATGAATGCACACAAATTAAATGGACAATAGATACATGTGACTGCACAGCTCTGTTAGTAATTAAAAATTGAAAATTAAAATGAACTATTAGCAGCAACATCACATATCTCTTAATAGCACACATTTTGGAGACAGAGAACAAGGATCCACCACTTAGTATGCCATCATCAGCACTTAACTTAATATCTCTGTGTCTCAGTTTCCTCATCTGTAAAACAAGAATACTATTGACCCTTGAACAACACAAGTGTTAGGGGCACCAACCTTCTGCACTGATGGAAAATCCACGTGTAACATCTGACTGCCCTAAAACTTAACTACCAATAGTCTACCACTGACTAGATGCCTTACCAATAGCATCCAGTGGATTAAAACATAAACTGTATATTATATGTATTATATACTGTATTCTTATAATAAAGTAAGTTAGAGAAAATGATAAGGAAAATATAATTACAGTACTGACTTATATTTATTAGAAAACAATACACATATACATGGACCCATACAGCTCAAATTCATGTTCTTCAAGAGTGAACTATACCAATAAAATCTACTTATGGTAGCAAGCCTCCTAGACAGCCACTAATGGTTCTCATATCGTGGTATTCACAGAATAGGGACGATTTGTGTAACCAGTAGGATATTGTGGAAACAACAGGGTGGGACAACCAGGGCTACGTCATAAAAGATAGTGTGGTTTCTGCCTTGCTGCCTTTTAGGTCAATGTTTTCTGGGAGAAGTGAGCCACCACATTGTTAAGGATACTCAAGTAGCCCCAAGGAAAAGTACAGGAAGTAAAGAATTGAGGCCTTCTGCAACAGCCAACACTAACTTGCCAACCGTGCGAGTAGAGTGACCCACACTGGAAACAGATCTCCCAGCGCAGGTGAAGCCTTCAGGAAACTGTACTCCCAACTGACATCTTCACTGCAGTATCATAAATATCCTGATTATTACTTCTCTCAAATTCTTGACCCACAGAAACTGTGAGATAATAAATGTCTATTGTTTGTACCACAGAGTTTTGGGCTTGTTACACAGCAATAGATAACTAACATATTATTTTATTATATAAAGTTGTGATGAAAACAAATGGGCTTAATCTACAAAAAGTGCTTTGGAACAGTAATCCTTACACATAATAAGCATTACATAAATGTTGGCTGCCACTATTAGTGTAACTATAATAATAATAAGATAGTTCTTAATATTATTTTTCAATGTTATTTTTCCTTTGCCCCAGGGGCAAGAGTTAAAAGGAATATTGCTTGATTTTGCTAAAGCAAGTTATACATTTCTGAAGAGCAAATTGGCGTTGTGTATTAAAAAATCATAAAAGGACACATACAATTCAACCTAGAAATTACACTAGATAATCATTTTAGGCTTATCACACAAGTTCAGGAAAAGCTCTTTTATGATAACTGAGGATGTATTATTTATTTATTTATTATTTGTTCTTTTAGTTCTGGACAAAAGTGAGTCTTAGTAAGCTGAGAAACAAAGAATATTTTTCTTTATAATAGAATCCAAGGAGGAGCCAATTCATCAAAACTACTAATCTACAATTTCTACAGATCACACATTTCTTTTTCTTATTTTCAAGCACATAAACTTCCAAAATGTGTTGTAAATAACATATCTCAGCTCATTACATTCATCTTGGTGATTTTTAAAAACAGCTATCACTTTTTAATTTTGCTTATTTTTCATCCTGAGTTAATGTTCTCAAGAAGGAAGTAGCTACTGACTGAGTCAGTTTTAGTCTCTGAACACAGGGCTATAGAATAGGTTGGTGGCTTAAACGAGAACTTGGCACCAATGAAAGTTATTGTGATATTAAAATATTACATGGCATTTAACATGGGTTAAAAAACATAACAATATACTGATTGCACAGATTCATAAAGTTATATACATTATCTTTTACCTACCTAATAATGACATTTTAGTTCACATTAACAAATTACTACAGTCTGTACAAACATAACTTTTATACTCATAATTGAGTGAATAATATGTTCCCTGGTTAGACATAACCATTTATAAGTATTTTCATGGCATTAATTATACTTGATAATTTGGACCTTGTGTAAAATATGTAAAACTATAAAGTCTATAAATAAATTAAAGAACAATCATTATCAGAAAAGTCTTTTAGCTAATATTATGTTTCTATATAAAAATGAAATACAATTTGTTATACATGAGTTATATTAATAACATTGTTACCTTACTTTAAGTAATTCCATATCTTATTTCATTTGTATTGTCCTTCATTTTAATATAATTTCTAATAAAAACTTTTGGTTGTATAATACATATACACACCACATCTATGTATCTTGTGTATCTATTCTCATATGGCTATAGACATGTTGCTTCTTTCTACATTTATCCTGGAAATAAAACTTTAATAAATGTCCTTTTTTGTTGTGTGCAGCACATACTATTTCCTTATGAAACCTTCATGTAACTGTGTAAACAGATGTTAGTGACGTCTCTATCCTTTTTGGATTTCCATCTATGCCTCCTTTTATTACTTTAAACAAATAAACTCATACCTGTGCTCCCCATGAGGCAATTCCTAAAATTACCTCCAGTGTGGCATTCTAAGAACACGTACTTTAATATGAAATGCTGCTGGGGGAAAAAATGAAATGATGCAGAAAAAATTACAGGAATCTGTTTAGATTTCTGATGCTCTTATTCTAACTGACTCTTCTCCTCCACAATTTTTCTTACTACAATATGATGAAACATTACTTTCATATTTGAAAGACATATGTATGTCATATGTCTCCAGTTCCTGGACAGAGCTCCTGAAATCTTTCTATTTCTTGAGGTATAAGAGTTTCTTTTGTTCTAATACTGGTCTTTGACTGAATCCCTGACACATGTCTCCTAAAACACCTGTAAATTCTGAAAAGGTAAGAATGCCAGGAGCATCTTTAGTTCTAATGAAGCAACTTTGGTTGGGTTCCTGGATAACTCCTGGATGGGAGTTGGTCCCCAGAAAGTACAAATCATGATTAGATTAGAAGATCAGAAGATTCAGCTCCACCCCCATCCTCCAGAGTGAGGATAGGGACTAGAAACGGAGTTATCACTGATCATGCCCACAAGAGGAAGCATCCATAAAATCCCAACAGTAGGGGGTTAGGAGAGCTTTCAGACTGACAAATACATCCACACATTGGGAAGGTGACATGCCCCAATTCCATGAAGACAGAAGCTTCTGCACGAGGGACCCTCCCAGACCTCTACTCTATGAATCTTTCAATCTGGTTGTTTTCTCTATCCTTTATCATGTCCTTTATTAAACCAGTAAATGTAAGCAAATGTTTCCCTGAGTTCTTTGAGCCACTCTAGCAAATTAGTCAAACCCAAGAAGGGGGCTGCTGGGACTTGCAATCTATAGCTGAACGTTGGTCAACAGAAGTACAGGTGACAAGTTGGACGTGCAAATGGCCTCTGAAAGGGGCTTGGGGGAGGGCAGTCCCTGAGCCCTTTCCTGTGGGATCTGATACTATTTGTGGGTAGATAGTGTCAGATTTAAGTTGAATTGTAAGACATTCAGCTGGTATCATAGAGATCATTGCTTGATGTGGTATCACTGCTCGATGTGGGGAAGACACCTCTACATATTTGGTGACCAGGGAGTCAGAAGTGATGTTCCTATGTGACTAGTGAAGTAATCTCTCATCAGGAAGAAAACACAGTAGAAAAGAAGTAGGTTTTTCCCGACACAGAGGGAAAACTAATTTTTTTTCCTTTTTACTATTTTATATTTTACTGCATATTTGTATAATACTGAGTTACAGTACTACTTCTGAGCATTATTAATGGATCTTTTAAGTTTTTAAGTCCTATAATATAGCCTGTATACTAGTAGTAATAAGATACTATGAGTCGAGAACTGTGCGTGTCACTGAAGATATAAAGCATTTAAGAAACTCCTATTCTAGAGGCACCTGGCTGGCTCAGACAGTAAGCTTGCGAGTTCAAGCCCCATATTAGGTGCAGAGACTTAATCAAAAATAAAATCTTTAAAAAAAATGAAACGCAGACTCTAGAGTTAAATGAAAATCTAAGCAAGCTACAAATCAATTCATAAACTGCTATAATACAATTTATATTAAATGGAAGGATATACAAAAAAGAGAGGAGAGTGGCAGAAATAAAATAAACTGATTTCTCACTATCTTTGGTTCCCACAATCAACTGAAGATTAGGTCTACAGAATATATCTGAAATGATTCATGAATCTTTCTCACTCTCCACATCCATCATCACCACTCTGGTTCACTCAGTCTCTCTCACCTGAATACTCTGTTTCCTAAATAATCATCCCTATAAGGCCCTTTGTGTCCTGTTCACTGCACTCCACATGTCCCCTAGAGTTACTTTATTATCTAGTTAAAATATTACACCTTCACCTATAACTTTCATTAGTCTCCCTCAACATTCCAATATTTTAATAAAGGCTAATTCACAGTCTCTCTCTCACTCACCCCCAAACACACGTTTGTGTGTGCACAGTATGTTCTCATACAGTATGTTTTGAGGCAACATTAGATAAACATCCTGCGATAATATTTGCCATCATCCTTGTATTAGGATCTCATTGTTTTTGGGTTAAAAATCTTCTTTTAAGAGACTTTTCAATACAAACATAATTACTACAGAGATGAGGGTATTCTATTAAATTACAAAAACTTTACCTAAAATAGGTTTATCAGATTGACTAAATTCATCAAGCAAAATCTGATAAGACTAGAACAGAATTGGAATCATGAGTTTTGATATATATGGAGGGTGGCAAGGGCAGGAGAGGAGGATCATAAGGTCATAGCTGAAGTTCTATGTGGAAAGAACAGGTTCTGTTAGCGTGGTATTCTCAGGCAAAATGTAAAAGTACACTGGCTCATTGGTTATAAAAAGAGTGAAAGGTAAAGAAAATGAGGAAACTGGCCATTGGAATAGACAACTAGTCCATCTGATTCATCAGTATACTACTAGTACCTAGAATAACAAATTGTTCACAGTAGGACTCAATAACAATGTTTGAATGAGTAAATGTAGGTGCAAGATGATATACCTGTTGTTTATAAATCATTGTTATTAAGAAACTACATTACAGACTGAAAATCATGTATCTAGGATATAATAGAATATGCCTGGCACTTTCCAAAGACAGAAGAAATATGCTACTCTGGCTTTCAGAAGCATGAAGTTGAGTCTTGGAGAAATATAAGACTATAAGAAAATTAATGGAGAAAAACATAAAGATGCTTCGAGTTAATTAAATTTTAAGTGCCCCACAAGAAAATGGCATGAAATACCTAATGTTCAGTGGCAATTTAATCAAGTGTCAAAGAGAAAAAACAAGAAAGTCGGTTTGGCTATTTAATAGACCCACAAATTAAAATCTTAAAAGCTATAAAAAAAGTAAAGCAAATAAGTTACTGGCATTTTTGTTAGGAGGAATGAAATACAAGAAAATATTTCACTTAAAGAATAATTTACACCAATGTTAATTTTTAGCTTTAATTAAATGTACCATGATTATATAAAAAGTTAACATCCCAGGAAGCTGTGTGATGTGAAGGGTACATGGGAATGCCCTATACCGTCTGCACTAACCTTCCAAATTTAATTATTTCAATAAAAAATTAAAAGCAAATGCAATATATAATGAATTATTGATTTATTTTTTTAAATGTTTTATTTATTTCTAGGAGAGAGAGAGAGACAGCGTGAGCAGGGGAGGGTCAGAGAGAGAGGGAGTCACAGACTGAAACAGGCTCCAGGCTCTGAGCTGGCAGTCAGCACAGAGCCCGACGCGGGGCTCGAACCCACGAACCGCGAGATCATGACCTAAGGAAAGTCGGACGCTTAACCGACTAAGCCACCCAGGCGCCCCGAAATATTGATTTAATACTGAATAGTAAAATACAATTACAAAAGATATTTGAGGGACAATTGACTACATTTAAACATGAACCAGACCCATGAAATTATTTAACCCTCTTAGGGGTGAAAATGTTATCGTGGGTACATAGCAGAATGTCATTCTTAGGAAAAGCGTATGTGTGCATATCTGTGTGGGGTGTGTGTGTGTGTGTGTGTGTAGAGAGAGAAGATTAAGCAAATGAGGGAAAATGTTAATTGTGAATGTAAATGGAGGAAATACAGGTTTTCATTGTATAATTTTAAACTGCATATTTTTGATTTTTTGCAAAGTAAAAAATAGTGAGGAAAGAAAAATATTTAAAGACTCTCCAAATTGTGCTGGTTTTGAACACGACCTTAGGTTAAGTGGCTCTGATGGTCCCTACCATAACACAAAAATCAAAGAAAAATATTTCCAGCTGAAAATGGAGAATTTTCAAAATTGGGTCATTTATATTTGAAAAAATAGGAATTCAAAGCATTATGTTCTTAAGTAGGTTGTAAGAATGAAATTTAAAATGATATCTATGTGGGTGTTACATGGGAAATGAAGTAATTATTCAGCATGAAAAACTCACACCTTACCATTTGGTGAAAGTCAAGCATTGCACTTACATATGTTATTTAGAAACAGCTTAGATAATTTCCAGTATTTATATTACTTGGAAATATTTTTCTACTCTCTTTTTTGGGTAAAAAAAAAAGTGAGGTATTGGAATGTCTGGCATTTCAGCAAAAAAAATTAATGGAGACAAAATTGAGACAAGAACTTCAGTTTTTAGTCAAATTATTTCTCCAAGATCTGTGTTTGTGTGTGCACAGGTACGTGCACATATTTGTATTTTAAATAAGATTGTTTTTATAACGATAGCCACAACTACCTACTATATGAAAGATATAGATTTATACAATGTTGTTAAAAATACTTTCGTCTATACTTTTAACTTGTATTGCAATTGAAATCTTTTTTTTTTAATTCTCAAAACTAACTCCTACTTTCCTAGTATAATGAATCATTCTAGGCATGTTTAAGCTGTGAAGTAGAGACAGTTTCATTCAGTCAACACTTTACTGTTGAGGTACGAGTCTTCCTTTCATTCATGTACTTTACCTCAAATTCTGTTCCTTATGAAATAGCATAGTCAGAGCATGGAAAATGAAATTGGTAGAAAATTCACAATCTACAAATTGATTTTTATATTCTTTGCTCTGACTTTTACATTTTCTACTCCTACAAATTTATTAACATTCTTCACACCTATCTGTAGGTGAAAAATTACCAATTTAATTTTTAGGTCTTCTTACATTCTGTTAAAATGACGTAGAAAATTTTCAACACAGAAGGTTGAAAGAAAGTTAGTTGACAAGCGAAAGGGAACTGACTATTCACTCACAGATGACATAACCCTTTATTTGGGGGGTGAATATAGAGTGGCAACATAAATTTAGCAATGGATTTATTCATATAAAAGGAATTCACCTCCCACTCATTTTCTGAGTAGTTTCATCTGACTAGGAGACCAACAGCACGCTTCTTTTAGATCCAAATAATTGGACAGTATAGTTTACTCTTTAAGTTCATTCAAGGTTTTCAATAACAGAGGTTTTTTCCTAATATAGTACAGTTTTTTTCTTATGTTTGTTTTGTTTCATGTTTTCTTTTTTAATGATTTTTGGAATATAGAGTGAAGAAAGAGATATGGGTTTGGGTTTATTCTTATTAAAATCTTATTAAAATGGGGCACCTGGGTAGCTCAGCCAGCTAAGCATCCAATTTCAGTTGAGGTCATGATCTCATGGTACATGAGTTTGAGCCCCCCATAATTCTCTGTGCTGTCAGCTCAGAGCCTGGAGCCTGCTTTGGATTCTGCATCTCCCTTTCTCTCTGCCCCTCCCCCACTCACACTCTGTCTCTCTCTCTTTCTCAAAAATGAATAAACAT
This sequence comes from Crocuta crocuta, assembly GCF_008692635.1. Classification (NCBI taxonomy): domain Eukaryota; kingdom Metazoa; phylum Chordata; class Mammalia; order Carnivora; family Hyaenidae; genus Crocuta; species Crocuta crocuta. The sequence goes on from NW_027526949.1 coordinate 254,069, forward strand.
TAAAAAAAAATTTTAGGGACGCCTGGGTGGCTCAGTCAGTTAAGCGTCAGACTTCGGCTCAGGGCATGATCTCACAGTTTGTGGGTTCGAGCGCCACATCGGGCTCTATGCTGACAGCTAGCTCGGAGCCTGGAGCCTGTTTCAGATTCTGTGTCTCCCTCTCTCTCTGACCCTCCCCTGCTCATGCTGTCTCTTTCTCTCATAGAAATAAATAAAAAATTAAAAGCTAAAAAATCAAAAAGATTTTAAATAAAAAATCTCCAGAAACGTGTGAAAGATGAAATATTATAATGTTTTGCTTTTTTCATCATGGTTTTGCATTGGAGGAGAAAATCTGTGAAGGGCTCGATAATGTGGAGTCCTTTTTCCTAGGTGATTTCAGATCACATATATGACCTTGGAGAAACTCTACTAGAAGTGCTAGTCCTACAAGAGGCTGACAGAGAATACAAGATGTTACAAAACCACAGTTTTAAATTAGTCACAGCTATGGAACACTGCCATTACTTCTTCCTATGTTTCAGTACCAACTGCCACTTCTTAAAAAAGAAGTGTATTGATAAAAAATTTCTCACTGGAAAAGAGATTTAACACAACCAAAGCTATAGTACCATTTGACTTTTGTTCTACAGAGGTTGACAAAAATAAACCACAAGAAAGAATTTTTTAAAAAATAATGATATTGTAAAAGAATATCATTGGCATTGACACACTGGAAAAAAGAAACTAGTGAGTTTAGGTTGGCATTGGAGGTACAAAGGTGAGGCTACCTACCATAACACACAAACAGTAATCACTATTACAAATGGGCTGGGGAATATGAAGAGCACAGAAGGCTTATAAGCAGAGCTCGTGGATACCCAGGAAAGAAGAAAAATGGAGTGTTTTGTCACAGCCATGATCATGGCATGGCCTAGCCTTGTGTCAGTGGATAAGTCCAGGGTACTCAGGGAGTCTAACCTATAGGACTTGGTGGATTGAATGCAAACAAGGGAAGAATGACTCATAGGTTTCTGTTAAGAAAGGGACAGAAACAGATTTCAAGTCAGGGAGAATCAATAAATATTTCTAGATATCTTAATTTTGAGACAAGTGTTAGAAACCTAATAGGAGATATTGACTATACAGTTGGAGATAAAAAGACTGAAGCTATATTGGGGAGAGATTTAATTTTGGAAATCATATAAATGTATAAGATCTCCTTATTCTTAGTGGAATATATGTATAATTATATATTATATGATCTTATATAAAGAATGTCAATTTTTTTCTTGTTTTTCAATGATTACTGCTTTTATTTATTTTTGTGGTCTTGTTGTACTCCTTAGGATTTCCAGGAAAATGCTGAGTAAAAGTGGTTTTAGTAAGCACCTCTGTTTGTACCTAATCTTCAAGGTAGACTTTCAATACGTGATCATTAAATGTTCTTTTCTTTCCTCTAGGTTATTTTGTAGATAATTTTCCTTAGGTTAAGGAACATTTTCCTCATAGCTTTCTAATCTTGTTTCTTTATTTTTTTAATTGTAAATTGATACTGAATTCTCTCGCAAATACTTTTTGTTGTATGCATTAAAATGATGATATTATTTTCTCCTTTAATATAATGATCTCTTTCTGCAATAATTTCAACTTGGTAATGACATATTATTTTTTAAACACATTATTTTGTTACTTCTGCAAATATATTTTATATATTGAATTGGTTTCTAATCACTTCTCATACTATCTCCAGTGAATTTTGTATCATGGCTAGGATAGCCTCATAAAATGAGTCTGAGAAATGTCTTTTTTTTTCTATTCTTTGCAAAACATGTGCAAGCTGAGAACAACGTGCTTCTTGAATATTTACTATAATAAGCTTTTATAAAACATCCTGAGCAATCCTCAGTTACTTTTCCTGGAAACAAAGATAACAGAGTTTTTTTAGGATGAGAAATAGATATTCAACATTAATGATAATCATCAATTTGATAGGTACCAATTACTAGTGGCTGATGTTCTTTTGAGTATTTTTTTTTATCATAATAACACTATGGGTTAGTTTCTCTTATTATCCTCTTTTTATATATTAAAGAACTCAAGTTGAGAGGCACTTGAGTGCCAAATGAACGACTGACTTGATTTTGACTCAGGTGATAATCGCAGAGTTGTGGGATCAAGCTTCACACCTGGCTCCGTGCTGAGCATGAAGCCTGCTTGGGATTCTCTCTCTCCCCTCCTTGTTTTCCTCCCACTGCTTGCTTCTTTCTCTCTCAAATTAAAAAGTATAAATAAATTTTTAAAAACTCAAGTTGAGGGAAATTAAGGAAATTGGCATCATGCAGTTACTATATAGTAGAATGAAGATTTGATTGAGGATGATCTCATTATAGATTTCCCACTATCAATCTCTTTACTGTGACAAATTTAGTATGAAAGTAAAACTGCTGAAAGTAATCTTGTTCTATGAGCTTGCATTTATTTTCTTCTTAGGAAATATGGGATGATTAAAATAATCCAATTATCTATGAAGTATATTTTTACGTTATTGAATCTCATTAAAATTTGTAGTGTGCATAGGTTTATATTCAGAAATTCTGATTCATAGCTACTATTCTACTGAGGACTTTCTATCTCTAGACTTACTATTTTTACTGCCTTATCTTGGTGAAATGAGCAAAAGCATATCTTTTCTGCTGCTGAAATCAAGCTCACCTAGACTTTTCTCATGTAAGTCTCATCAAACTGTAGAGGATTATTAATTATAATTAATATTGTAATAATATAATAATTCATTCAAATCACATTGTAACAAATCAATAGTTTATCTTAATGAATGCTTATAGTCATTTTGTTCAGAAGAAAAGGATCCATACATGATATGAAAGGTAGATCTGTATAAAGTAATAATTGGTAGGTTGCTATATTATGTTTACTTTTTGATATTTTATAAACTCATAACTCAAATTTTGAAGTTTCTTCTCATCTTTTAAAAACATGGATTTACTTTTTAAAAATATATAAATTATAGTCATGGCAGTAATGCCACAATTTAGGGTGTATTGAAGGGGCTATTTAAATAAATAGAAATAGGGACACCTGCATGGCTCAGTCAGTTAAGCATCAGACTCTTGGTTTTGGCTCAGATCATAAGCTCATGGTTTGTGAGATCAAGCCCTACGATGGGCTCTGTGCTGATAGCATGGAGCTGCTTGAGATTCTCTCTCTCTCTTTTATGCCTCCCCAACTCACATGCCCTCTCTCTCTCTCTCTCTCTCTCAAAATAAATACAAGAATATTTTAAAATAAACAGACAAAAATAAAATTATCTCTTTTTATATCCTGTGATAATTGGAATTGTGCTATTTAACATTCATAAGAATGCAAAGACAGTAATATAATAAATATTATCAAGTGACATGGTTTAAAATTAAAGTAATTATTATTTTATTACAAATGATATTAGTTATCTATAGCCAAATAACAAATAACTACAAAACATAGTGATTTAAAGCAACCAACACTTATTTCTCAAAATTCTGTAGGTTAACATGACTCCTTGGGTTGGCTATGGTTAAGTCAGGAGCTAGAGAGGTAGGTGCCTAGGATGGATAAGCCTTACTTTCCAAGTGATTGTTCATCTTTAGGGAGGCTAAATTGGGATATTTTACAAGCAGTCTCTGGGTGATGTTCCAATGAAGGAATAGCAAAAAGCACAGGCTTTTAAGGCTTAACCTCTGAAGTCATACAGTGTAACTTTTGTCACATTCTATTGGACAAAGCAAGTCACAAGACCAGCCCCTATTAAAGTGGTGGGGAACTGCATTTCATCTCTTCATGGTATAAGCTGCAAGGTCCCATCAACATAGGACACAGACACGGGGAACATGGTTCATTGAAGACCATTATTTTAACAATCTTCCATACAAAACTAAGTGACAGCTTGAAACATTTCCTTTTGAAATGTAAAGTCTATAATCTTTTAACTTCATGCTGAGATGTAAAATATATTATATTGGTTTGAGAGTCTCATACATCACCCCAAACTGTTTTATGACATTTTAATGAAACTAGGATGCTTTCATCTTTTATAACATAAGAGTTCCTCTGAGATGTTGTAATTTCACCCATAAAAGAATACAGACATCATTAAGAGGAATTTCAGCAGGTATCATTAGAAATATTGTGATACACTATCAGGATAGAACTTTTAACTATCTCATTCATTTCAACAGGTTTATAAAAAAATGGCAAAATAACAATATGAAAGAGAATCGATACAAATAGTCTTTGTAATTTCTTGTTGATAAAGGTGGACTATTTCAGTGAGTCTGATCTATCTGCTGTGAGCCTATCTATAGTCTGCTACTAAGGGGAAAAGAACTAAAATCTATTCTGAAATTTAGTAATAAAACATTCAAAATTACAATCCACATTTGATTTCCATTTATTGAGCACCTAATGTGTTTCAGATATTATTTAATTCTTACTGTTAATTCTGACCAATGGAATAGAGACATCATACTTATGATACGTAATTTAACAAAAAAGAAATATACGGCTCAGGACTCTAATTTTCCTACCCAAATATTAAGTGGTGACACTCAAATTTCAATTTTTATTTTTAGGACTTGGCCTGATGCTTATGCCATTACCACCTTCCTAAAAAAAACTATATCATAATAAGTCATTATCAAGTGTGATAAAAATTTTATAAAAATATTCCTTTTGCTAAATATCAATAAAAAGGGAGCATCTTAATTGCAAATGTCTTTTAAATAAACAATTGGCATTTCTTGAATGCCAATTACATATGTAACAGGTAGCAGATGGAGAATTTACATGTATTTTCCATTAAATTTCACAAAGCCATTTACAAAGGAGGTGCTGTTATTTTTAATTTTCAGTTTAGGGAACAGGCTTAAAAATACCCTGGCACCATCATCACAATTTAAATTAGTATTAGTACTTAAAAAAAACTTCCAGACAGATACTTAAATGCAGCCATAATTGAGAGCCATTGCTTTTGGTCGCTATAAATTTTAGGAAAAAACTGACATCATTAGAAGCAAGGCTAAAAGATAAAAAACAGAGCAAACTGAATTGCAATATTTATTTGTTATTATTTAGAAATTTCTTAGTGCTTATAATTTTTTCATTTAAACATCATATACAAATAGGTAAACATTATAAGATATGTAAACACATTTTCTGAAGGAAATACATTTTGCTAATGCATAGTTAAAATGGTTTACATCTTAATAGTGTTTGCAGTTTTAAATTAGGAAGGTGAAATGTTAAAAAAACAAAATTGTTACTTTTTTTTACATGAATATAAATTACTGCGTGGGTCAAAATTAGTTCCTACAAAAACATTTAAAAAAAAATAAAGTGAATGAATGAAATTGCTTTAAAAGCAGTGTCTATGAAAACTCACATATATGTTTTTCTTGAAATGTTTTCAAAATCTACTTCCAAATAAATCTATTATAATGTACTTGAATACATTTCAATATTACTCTAATTCATGGGTATTTTACAGGTGTATTAAATAATCTATAGTAAGGCACTCTCTGTGTAAACATAAAAATTAAAAGATATACAGCATTTGAAACCTGTGTTTATATTATGCATAAAACTATAAGTGCTAATCTATTTATAGTCTTATCAACATATCCAGGAAGTTCAGTTACTAAAATCACCAAGTTATATAAAAAATTAAAGATACACTCCCAAAATATTATCTTACTACTTTTTAAAGTGAATAAATTCTTTCATAACAAGTGATGATAAAAAAAAATTCTATTCTATACAATCATGAACATTAAGTTGCCACTACTTTCAGAGACATAACTTACTATCACAATTTGAAATCTGAAATTAAACTTACCAGCAAATTTGATATGAAATTTATTTTCAGGCTTCAATATCTGGACATACAAAGGGCAATTTGGAGCAAAATCTTTTACAGCCCATGCTCTCAAAATTGTTTGGTGGTCCTGAAATGATAAATATTAAATTACCATAAAATAAACTGAAAAATCTATAATACATAAAGTAAAAATCATTAACCAGTGTGTTTAATGGTCACATCCATAGTTTAAAGTTTTAAACATACAAAATAATTAATTGCAAGGACTTATTTTTTAAAAAAATATTTATTATTTCTATAAAGGAAATTAACACTACCTAATTCAATCAGTGCTAATTATCAGCACTTAAAAAATGAGCAGAGATTAAGAGAAAAGTTTCCTGAAAAACTTAAAATACTCCTCTTGGGAAACAGTTGAGGGTTAGGAGCCTTCAGGAATGCAGCACAACTAAGAGCTTTTATTACAGTTTCCATGGAAAAATATATGGATTTATAACAATTTTAACACTTTTAGAAAGATTGGCAAAAGGGAAATAACTACAGCAACCTTACATGTAGATAATACACTATTTAAAAAATGTTTATATAACAATAAAAGTAAAAGGATCTTGACTCTGCATGGGTGAGTTGGAAAAGATCGGTAACTTTCGAATATTAAAAATACCAAAACAGTTAAAAAAAAGTTAAGACTGAGAAAAGGAATAAAAATCCTGCTTGACATTAAATCTTACACATAGTGTGACCCCATAAATTATTACTTAATTCACTAAGTAGATCCAAACAAATCATTAGACAATGTGTCAGTTAGCTAAAATACATTTTGAAAAAGGAAACAAAAACATGTTCGAGGGTAGCACTGTCCTTATAGTAGCCATTAGCCACATGTGGCTGTCTAAATTTAAATTAACTAAAATTAAGCATTACATTTCCCTGTCGCACTGGCCATATTTCAAGTGTTCAAAGCCATATGCGGCTAATCCAAAGCTTTATGAATAGTGGAAATATAAGCATTTACATCATTACAGAAAGTTCTATTGGACAATGCTGTTAGAGAAAGAAAAGGATAACTAAAAATACAAGTGGATATAGGGGATTGTTTATTGAAGTGCAGAAAGAAGCTGCTGTCAGTGGTTGGTAACTTTAAGTTGCATGAAAGTTGATGAATAGTAACTCAGAATTCCTTTCGTGGATAAACAGACAATGTGTGTCTTCCAGCCAAATGTTCAAAACATGATGATGAACCTGACACAGTGTGATGGTTAATTTTATGTATCCACTTGGCAGGGCCATGAGGTGCCCAGGTATTTGATTAAACATTATTCTGAATGGGTGTTAAACCCCAGAAAAGGGACAGGCAGAGAACAGGAGCCACAAATTTTGTGTATAAGTTTATACAACACCAGCTAACCTCTAAACCATGCATACATGGGACAGAACAAGAGCAATCTCAAGTGAGATTTAGATCACTGCCAACTGCTAGAGTAATAGAGTTTGCATTCAAGTGAACCAAATTAACTGCTTGCTAAAACAAGAATATCAACACTCTTTGGAGGAGTATGAGTCTCCAAGTCTCCACAAGATAACATAATATTCAGAATATGCAAACTTATTGAATATATAAAGTGCCAGATAATTGTGACCTATTTCATGAGAAACAAACGAAGTTAAGTCCAATAAATATTAGCCTCTAAATGATCTAAATGTTTTAATTATCAGACTAGGGCTTAAATCAGCTAACGAAAGTATTATCACTCAGGTAAAGGAAATATGCTCATAATAAATATAGAAAAACTCAGTAAAGTAATAAAAATATTTTTTAAGTTTTTTAAATGTTTACTTATTTATTTGAGAGAGAGAGAGTCTGTGAGTATGCACACACAAGCGGGGGAGGGGCAGAGAGAAAGAGGGAGGCAGAGAATCTGAAGCCCACTCTAGGCTCCGAGCTGTCCCAGACGCCCAATGCCCGACACGGGGCTTGAACCCACAAACCATGAGATTATGAGCCAAAGTTGGATGCTTAACTGACTAAGCTACCCAGGTGCCCCTAGAAAATATTTTTTTAATTAAACAAAAATCTAAAATATCTGAAAAATATTCACTGGATAGGCTTTGAAGTAGAAAAGAGATGACACAGGAAAAAGTCAGTGAACTTGATCATAGATCAACAGAATTTATCCAATTTGAAAAACAAAGAGAAGAGAACTAGAGAAGGAACAGAGTTCGGGGACTTGTGCAACAATGTAAAAATGTCTTATATAATATAATTGGGTTTCCAAGAAGAACACAAAAGAGAAAATAGAACAGAAAATGATTTGAAGAAATAGTAGCCAGAAACTGCCCAATTTTATTAAAGGCATACTTTTCTAAGTTCAAGGAGCTCTGAAAATCCCCCAAATGGCATATATGAAAAGATTTCCACACTAATCACATTGTGGTCAAATTATTGAAAATGAAAAGTAAAGACAATATTTTGAAAACAGCTAAAGAAACACAGTTTTATGACCAAAGACTCTTATCAGCAGTTGTGGAACCAGGTACACAATATCCAAATCTCCAGAATGAGGGAGAAAAAAAATTATTACCTCATAATTTTATAGAGAAAAATCTTTCAAAGAGGTGAAATAAAGGCTTTTTCAATTAATGAAATCTAAGAAAGCATGTTATTATCAGAATCACACTACAAGAAAAGTATAAGAAACTTCTTTATGCTGAAAGAAAATGATACCAGAGTGAAAACTTCAGAAATAAAAAAAAAGACTATAAGAAATGGTTAATATTGAGTAAATATAAAATAGTTCTCCTTTGGAGTTCTTTAAAATACATATATCTTTGTAAAGAAAAAAATATAGTATTCTTTTGTGGGATATGAAATTTATAAAAATAACAGTAGAAGAATAAATGCAAAGTTTCTAACTTCAATAAATTGTGTGCTATTTAAAAATAAATAAATTGTGTAATATTAACATGAAGCAAATGTGTATTGTAGTCCCTAGAGCAGTCGCTAAAAAACTTTCAAAAGATAATTTCTAAAACCCCAATAGACATATTAAACTTGAGTTACTAAAAGAAAAAAGAAGTCAAATAATTTTTTTAAAAGTAAAAAAGGGAAAACAGAAAAAAACTTATGTAGACCTATATCCAACTATATAAATGATGAATGTTAATGAGCTAAATCATATTAAAGCATACAGAATATTAGAAGAACAAGAGAAATAATAATCATAAGCAATTTAGGAGAGATTCATGTTAAAGTTACTGATAAAAGGAGAAAATGAGAATAAGAAAACAAACAACCCACTTTGAAAATGAGCAAAAGATCTGAACAGACATTTCACCAAAGATGACAAAATAAGCGGGGCACCTGGGTGGCTCAGTCGGTTAAGCCTCCGACTCTTGGTTTCCACTCGTGTCGTGATCTCATGGTTTCGTGGGCTCGAGCCCCGTGTCAGGCTCTGTGCTGACAGCTCAGAGCCTGGAGCCTTCTTCCAATTCTATGCCTCCCTCTCTCTCTGCCTCTCCCCTGCTCTTGCTCTGTCTCTCTTGCTCTCTCTCAAAAATAAACATTAAACATTTTTTAAATAATGACAAGTATAAGCATATGAAAAGATGCTTAGCATCATATATCATTAGGGAATTGCAAATTAAAACAAGAGTGAAACACCACCCACCACACAACTTTTGGAATGACTAATATCCAAAACACCAACACCACCAAATACCAGTGAGGATGTGGGACAGTAGCAAGTTTCACTTATTGCTGCTGGGAATGAAAAATGGTTCAGCAACTTTGAAAGACAGCCTACAGATTCTTAGAAAACTAAGCATACCCTTACCTTATCATCCAGCATTTGTGTTCTGTGGTATTTACCCAAATGATATATCTACCCAAAACCTACCCTTGAATGTTTACAGCAACCTTATTCATAACAGCAAAAGCCTGGAAGTAACCAGATGTCCTTTAATAGGTAAATTGATAAAACAAATGGGTACATCCCAACAATATAATATTCGGCAATAAAGAGAAATTAGCTGTCCGGTCATGGAAAGACATAGAGGAAACTCAAATGAATACTGCTAAATAAAAGAAGCCTAACTTATGGGGCGCCTGGGTGGCTTAGTCGGTTAAGCGTCCGACTTTCGCTTAGGTCATGATCTCGCGGTTCGTGGGTTCGAGCCCCGCGTCGGGCTCTGTGCTGACTGCCAGCTCAGAGCCTGGAGCCTGTTTCAGTCTGTGACTCCCTCTCTCTCTGACCCTTCCCTGCTTACGCTGTCTCTCTCTCTCTCTCCTAGAAATAAATAAAAAACATTAAAAAAAAAAAAAGAAGCCTAACTTAAAAGGCTGCATACTGTATGATTCCACCTATATGACATCTGGTGAAGGGAAACTATAGAAAGTGTAAACAGATCAGTGGTTGTTAACGGGCTTGGCAGTGGGGGCAGGTGGAGAAGATGGGATGGATATGTGAAATACAGGGGATTTTTAGAGCAGTGCAAGTATTCTGAAAGACACTGTATTGATGGATAGATATCATTCTATATTTGTCAAAACTCACAGAATGTACAAATGAAAGAATGAACTTTAATATAAACTATGGACTTTAATTAATAATAAAGCATTTATTTGCAAATATCAATATTTGCTGATCAGTTGTCACAAATGTACCACACTAATGCAAGATGCTAGTAACAGTGGAAACTGGGGAAAAGGGATGGTGGAAATTCTCCATATTTTTGTTCAATTTTTCTGTAAACCCAAAACTGCTAAAAAAAATATAGTCTATTAAAGAAATAAGCAGACAAAGTATGAGCTTTAGTCACAAATTCAGGGTTCTAATTTCACTCTAGAATTTACAAACTGCGTAAGTAAAATTACTAAAAAAATCTGATTTTCAGGATAAAAGGTTTGATTATGTTTGTAAAGTGGATGTAGGCAGCTTGCTCTTCTTATTTCACATGATGTCTGTGACAGACCACTGGCTCCCTAAAATTTTCTCCCCTGGCTTCTGTGATATGAATGTCCCTAATTGTTCTTTGGCTTTTTTACCCCAAATTGAACTCATCTTCCTGCTGGTAATTCTGCCTTTTCCCAGAGGTGGGTTTTACCAGACACTAAATCCTGAACTCCTCCATCCCTCATATCCCTGCATTCAGTCAGTCTGCAGGTCTTGTTGATGGTGTCTTTTAAAACTGCTCTAATATGTCCACTTCTCTCCAACCTCCCTCCACAACCTGAGTCCAAACGGCTGTTACTTCAAGCTTGGTGGGAAAGCAACAACCTCCAAATCAATCTATTTCAAGTTTTATATTTTTTACTAATTCTGTGTTCTTATCAGATTTACTGCCCTTTCAAACTACAATCTGATTGTATATTTGGCTGCTGACAACCCTACAGTGGCTTTCCTTACTCTGAGCATCAAGTCCAAATTTCTGAACAAGGCTTGTAAGACCCTTTATTAAACTGTCCCCAAATTACTTCCCCAACCTTTGCCCTCTTTGTTCCAGTGGTAATACATCCTCCATCCTTGAGCCTCCAGGACTTCTGTCACTTTTTCTAGGAAATCCTCTTTTTCTGACTGACATCCATGCTGGCTGTTCCCACCAAATTCTATATTTGCCCACCATAGTATTCACTCACCTGTGTTTTTAAGTTGATCCCTACTATACTGTAAGCTCCTAAGAAGACAAGGGCCATGTTTACACTTCATTCATCCTAAGTGCATCCCTAGCAACAAGCTTTCATTTGCTTTTCAAAGATGAGTAAGAAAAACCATTTTTTCTTCATTAAGGATATTGTGAGCACCAAATGAGATGATGTAAAGAAACATCAGGCACACAGAAAGCATTTATTAAATCTGTCAAGTCAGTGGATAAATAGCTGGATGAAGATGAAGTACTAGTCCTAAAAGCCCATAAATCTTCCTTGTTTTATTCATGCACTGTGCCCCACCAACAAGCATCTATGACCCTGTGAGTAGAGCATTAGGTTAGGAAAAAGGAAATGAGGTAGGTGTACTATGGCATAAAAGTCACAAGAGGAATAGAAAATAGGTATTCGTTAATACAGATAATAAAACGACACAGAAACAAGATTTTTAATTCATTCTTCTAACAAGAGAGAATGATATTGATTTTTTTCCCTTGCTGACAAAATTCAGCCTGAAATGAGATACTCTAAATTTAATTGTAACCAAAAAATAAAAGCATCGACCATGACAACTTTGGAATAAACAGACTAAATAAGAAAGGAAGGTAACAGAGGGTTTTATTGGGTCATCATTGGTGTGTATTGTTAGTGTGAAAGCAGAACATTCTCCTTAAGTCACTTTACCTAAATATTAAATTGGCTAAAATCATCTTCATAAAACTCAACTTTTATAATTTGAACTATCTAAAAATTATTTGTTGGCATTCTAAGGACCTAAACTAAATCTCCTTACCTATGGCAAGGATCTTTATTCTTTAACTCCAAATAACTTATAAAAGAACTCAAAATTTTACATATGAGTTGTTTCCCACTCTTCCATGAGATCCTGTAATTTTAATTAGATTCTCCAATATAGTCTATGACTCATAAAATGGTTAAGATGTTAGTCTGATCAAAGGTCACTTCCAATCCCATTTTCAGTTTATAAGCATACATCTGTAGCACTTAACATATGATAGATTTATTTTTTATCTTTTGAGTATATTTTGCTAACTTATCTACTGAAAACAGTTTTAAGGTCAAGTAAAACTAAATTTTGAAACTGAATATATGTAAATAAATTTGCCCCCAATTTATAGATCCTTGAACAACGTAGATACAACATTTATACAAGAGTAAAACAACTTGCAGCAAACCAGAAAAAAAATCTTTCCTAAACACAACTCAAATGTACTGTTTAATAAATAACCCTTGCCAAATATAATCCTTGCCTAAAGAAGAATAATATATTCCCAGAATACCTCTCAAGGCTTTGGATTAGACTCAAAAGCACCTTGACTGCAAGGGGCCATTTTGTTCACAATTACATTGTTTGGGTCTAATAGGTAAACTGATAAGTTACAAGGTTATATATATGCATGTATATATACATGCAAAAGTAATTCTGAATGTTCTTAAATAAAATACTAAAAATGAAACATATAACCAAAAACTCTAATAGATATAAAAACATTAAATCATCATGTTGCCTTTTAGACTACCAAGCTATTAGAAAGCTATCTAGTTTGAGTCAAATATCTATAGGTTCAGCAGTAACCCAATCTTCAAGAACAATGGACACCAGAGTCAAAAGTAATTAAAGAAATCTTAGTCTAGCATCCTAGATTTTTGTATCAAAACTCGTAGGACTGCTAGGATAATTTCATCTTTCTGCCAAGTTTAAACAGAAAGGATTTGACATTATGTCTGAGATGGAAACATTATCTTGGATTCCATCCAGTTTTAAGATTATTTGTATTTCCTGCTCTTTCCAATGATCTCTCAGGGATTGTAATCCTACTTGTGATGTCCATTCTTACAGCTGAGAGTGCAGATACATAATGGCAAAAACCTGACTGCCTGTCGGGATTTCCAGATACAGCATATTCCTAGAATCTTCTTAACAGAAATTCTGACTCTGTGTACCAAGTCAACTTTATGGTTAGTTAAATAACACATGTACTTTTTGTCTATACTTGTGAAGAACCAAAGGCTCTCTTGTGCTATGCTTCTCAAAGCTGAAATCCTGGATTGTTTTAGAGCTTGTTGGCCTAAATTCTAGTAATTTGCCTAGAGCCTTCCATCCCTTAAATAGTATCTTTTGCATATTTGAGTCCTTTCCCAGGTTCTTCAGGAATCACCATCAATACCAAATCTAACTCCAGATCATAATCCTCTTGAGTCTTCTCTGGTTTATTCTTAACAAAGTTGTGACCATAGTGTTTTAAAAATCTCTCAAAGCTCACTGACATGTGTCAAGTGAATAATCATCAAAGTGATTCATAAAGAGGCTAGGCTATCTTGAAAGCGTGTACCTGAAGTTCAGTGATAATCATCTGTCAAGAATATACCAAAAGTTATTTCTGGACAGATTAAAAATGAGTTATACTGGTGATCACAGGGTGTCTTAAGAAGTTTAAAATTCACAGTTTGAAATTCTATGATTTTATGAATTGGAAGGGAAGATGCTTTTGAGAAGGTATTATTAACCACTGGGTTGAATAACAAGCAAAAAAATTTTTTTGCAAAATCTTTCTGAAGAATTTAAGGTACATTTTTTTGGTAATGAAATAACAGAAATGATTGTTGTGTTAAAGTGTTGCAATGCTCAAAATGGATCTGTTTCAGACAAAGTAAAACTCTTTTTAAAAAGCTTAAATTGTGAAGGGTAGCAGAATATGCCATTCCAAAGTATGCCTTTTTAGCATAATTATTTTGATCTGATTATTTTTGAGAAAAAGCAGCCACAGGAGAAGCTCTTAAACCAGAATAGAATCTACCCTTTAAACTATATTCATAAAGTAAATCTCCATTTGTAAGGGTAGCTCTTTCTGTGTACCAGAAAGAGAAGTATGACTGTACTTTTCGTTGATAACCTCCCAGAACTAATCTCCCCACTCCCACATTGTTCTGTTGTCATTGGCTAAAGATCGTATTGAAGGTGATGGCTTGGACCATTTAGGGGAGTTTTACTGTCTTCCTGGGTATCTCCCATGTATTCATGAGGTATACATATTAAACTTCTGATTGCTTTTCTTTTGTTATTCTGTCTTTTATTACCAGGCGGAGGGCAGTGGGAAACAGCCACAAAGCCTAAAGCATAGAAGGAAATTATTTTTCCTCCCCTATAATTGCAAACATTTTATTTCAGCTCTTTTCTCATGCTGTCTGAAAGGGTCATATAGGGAATTTGCTGTCTGAGTGTTTGATGATTGTTTGCCTTCTCTGCTAAGATTCCATATGTTCAAAAATGCATGTAATAATCAGGAAAAAATGAGCATCTTTGACATTTAAGAGGAAAGCTAACAATATAGTTTAAAATAATTTTTTTTTTCTGAATGTTACAACTTAAAGTCATTGGAGTCAGGTGGATGACCCAAGATGGTTTTAAAGTTTCCCTCAGCTTGATTTCCTGACAGGTTTCATCCTGACTATAGGCCTCTGACTTCCCTTTTCTCTGAACCTTTATTTTAGAAAAAGTCCAGTTATAAATCCTTTGTTCTGCCCCTTTGAGATTTAAGTCTTCTCCCAGGCTCTCACCAGTTTTAGAAACCAGAAATGTCTTTCTCAAGAACCTGAGGGCCATGGCTCTGAAAGGCAATCAACAAAGGAGCAAGAGCCCCTACCTCCCAGTGTCTATGGGAGTATAGGACACTAACTTTCATAAAAGACAATTACCAAATCATGGTACAATCACATGGAACAATTTCTCCCCTCCAGAACTTTTCCACTTGGTTCATCCAAGAACTTTAAAATCCTATAACCTTTTATTTCCAAGGAGTTAAGTTCCATCTCTCTCCGTTATTGCAACAGTCCTAAATACAATCTCCCTTGCTTGTTTAACAATGTCTGATACAATTTTTCCTTGACACAGACAGAATAAAGTATAA
Organism: Crocuta crocuta; assembly: GCF_008692635.1. Lineage (NCBI taxonomy): Eukaryota > Metazoa > Chordata > Mammalia > Carnivora > Hyaenidae > Crocuta > Crocuta crocuta. The sequence goes on from NW_027526949.1 coordinate 269,493, forward strand.
ATACTAGGTCTGTGAGCTCTGAACCTTATGCGCCTAAGAACTTTCAATAGCTAACCACATTATTGTTTTATTAATCTACAACCTGGAGCTAGTAATAACATCCTTGCAGGGTTGTTATGAAATATACATCACATATATAATATGTATAAATATATATAAATAATCTTTAGCCTGTAAACGATATTNTATATTTCTTTTCTTTTCTTTTTTTCAGTTTCAAGGAGTAAAAAGTTTAAAAATCAGTTGTGCCAAGAAAGCTAAAAGAGCAAAGCAAACATTACAGGGTTTTTTTTCAGAAGTAGGCCATTTATGTAAAAATCCATATGTCCAGTTCAGTTCAAAAAATTAAATTCTTTCCCCGATGCAAAGAAAACGCATCTAGAGAGTAAATTTATTATACTTCATACATTAAAATGACTGATTGGAGACTTAACTTTGAACAAATCTTTAGGAGTATACCTGATGATAGACTGAGTGAACAAGACATTGAAAGTAAAGTAGTCTGAACCTTTAAAAAATTTTTTTAATGTTTTATTGATTTTTGAGAGAGAGAGAGAAAATACTAGCAGAGGAGGGGCAGAGAGAGACACACATACACAGAATCTGAAGCAGGCTCCAGGCTCTGAGCTGTCAGCACAGAGCCTGACACAGGGCTCAAACTCGTGAACTGCGGGATCATGACCTGAGCTTAACCAACTGAGCCACTCAGGTGCCCCTTGTGTCTGAACCTTTTAAAACATATCACAATATAAGCCAACAATCACCTGTCCATTCACCACCTCTCATTTTCCAGCGCACTATCTAGGACTATGATTCCAAAGAATGTCTGACATCATCAGCAACTTCAATCTATCAATACTCTCACTCTCTGTTATCTCTATGCCCACATTCTAATTTTGTTATCTCTATGCCCACATTCTAATTTCCCTGTTTATCACTTGTACCAAATGTTTCACCAAGTAAGCAGACTCTGGCATAAACAATCATTTTGCTTGCCTCTCTGACTCAGGCCTACTCTATAGGCAGAACTACAACCTTGCTAAATCTAACTCTCTTTCTACTACAAATAACAGATGGCTGGGCACAAACACACGTATATGCTAAACAGGCCTTACTTCACATTCAGAGTCCATAATATCACATGCGAGAGGAGCATTACTCAGCAACTCCACATTTCTTCAGGTCATTCACTCTCCTGCTGCTCTAGAGAACTAGTTCATATAGCCCCTCAAACCTTGACCATCTCTTCCCTCTTTTCTGATGATCTCAACTACTATGAGAAAATAGAAATAAGAAGAAAGCGTCCATAGTGCTCTCTATCACATCTGACTACATACTCGCCTCTTGCTAAAATGAGTGAGCATTTTACACACATTTTCCCTTAGCAAAGGGAAACCTTCCTATACACTGGAACATATTCTATCTTATACATCCTCTGACTGTATTCTTTGAATTTTTCACTTTCCTGTATCGTGCATTTTTTACCCTCTCTAGTGGATCATTTCCTTTAGGATATAGATGTCTAAAAATTTTTTTCCACTAAAAAAAGAAAGAAAAAGAAGAGAAACAAAGTTTTCCTTCAACACACATTACCATCAGGTGCTGCCCCATTTCTCTGTTCCCATTTACAGAAACCACTTCTAAAGTTTGTAATTGCTGCCTTTACTTCTACTTTACCATTTAATTTTAAACTTTCTTTTCTAATCCAAGAATTTAAAGCCATGAATCTCTTTTTAGGCAATACTTCAGCTGTGTTCCCTAAATTTTGATATGTTGCATTTTCATCATAATTCAAATAAAATACTTCTGATCCTCCTTACTATTTCATATTTTATCCATGACTTATTTAGAACTGTGCTAATTTTCAAATATTTGGGTATTGTCCTTTTGTGCTTTTCTTATTAATTTCTAACTTTTATTATGAGGAGAGAGCATACTCTGTATGTTTTTATTCTTTTAACTTGTCTACCATTTCTTCTATTTTCCATCCTATGGCCTTTCTCAATGTTCCATACCCTCTTGCAAAAAATGTGTAGTCTGCAGTTGTTGAATGCAGTGTTCTATAGGTCAGTTAGATCTAGTTGGTGAAAAGTAGCTAATTTTTTTATAACCCTACTGATTTTGGTCTACTTATTCTGTTAGTGACTTAAAGATCAATATCGAAATTTCTACAATTGTAGCTTCTTCCAGTTCTGCCATTTTGAGGTTTCATCATAAGGTGTGTGTGTACATTGAGGAATGCTATGTCTTCTTGATGCACTCATCTTTTAATAAATAAAATACTCTTTTTTAGAAGATCCTTTAAAAGCAATTGAGAAATAATGGTTTAAGTTTATTTAGAAGAAATTCTACAAAGATTGAGGGCACAAAAGCAAGTGGAAAAGGGAATAGCATGAAGGAGGAAAAAGGTACCAATGATCATTGAACAAAATAGGGAAAACAAGAAAACAATACAAAATGTTCTCTACCAGGGGACATTTGGGGTTTTTAGAAAGAAGGCCATCAGGGATATGGATGGAGTATAAACTGGAATGAGGGATCTAAAGACATCAAAACTTTGAAATAGTGTCACTTTTTTCAAGAAGTTAGACCTAAAAAGGAGAAGAATTGTAATACTTATAAGAATACAAGTAGTTTGAAGTACTAGGTGTTATAAAAAATATTCTAATGAAAGCTACATGGTGTTGCTTTATGTGTTCCTCTCTTAATAATTAATGAGCTTTATATTTTAAGTTAATCTTTCAAAATTGTGAATTAATGTTTCAATCTAAAAGGTCAGCCTTCTCTAACATTTCATATGCCTCTTCCCCAGTGTTCTCTCTACTCATTTATTTATTTAATTAGTGTATCGATTGTCACTTCTACTAGTAGGCTAACTTCAGGAGAACTGAGATTTTTTTCATTGCTATGTTCATAAATGTATCTTCAATTGGACTATATGCCATTCAATAAATATTTGTTCAGTGAATGAACGGTTAAACATGGTGATAGTGTTACCCCAGGGCACATTTATTCCTTGGGTAAAATGCCATGCTCAGGTCTAAGAAGCATACAAATAATTATGTCAATTGGTCCCATGTAAATGTGAAGCTAAGTGAACAAAGACATGTAAACTTTAAATGAAAATATGAATAATGATTTAACATACAATAGGATAATAAATGCGGATAGCAAATCTGCAATAAATCGCAATTTAAAAGTTATGAATGGTAACAGATACCTATAATGTACACCTAATTTTGAGAATTGAGGAGATGACAGGAAACACTACAAAAAAGGGAAAATGTAATCAAAGTGATCACTGGGTCTTCAGTGAACAGTGTGTACATAGTCATAAAATTCTAAATGTATACTGCGTTCAACATTTAGACTTCATCAATAAACAATGGCAGAACATTTAGTTTTGATCACCAGATAAAAGGTAAATGATGTCAGCCTTCATATACAAAAATGTAAGTACAAAAGACCAAAACTGATCATAGAAAATTGGGAATGACAGCAGAAGGAAAAAAGAAAACAAATACCATATTCTTACAAAGCAGAGAAACAAAATATAGTATCAGTGGCTTCTTGGATTTAAACTATCTTCTTTTAAGAAACAGACTAAAAATGAGAAATAGAATAGACAACTGATGCCTAATATGACACCTACATATATATGATATAGTCTGATTACAATTTCAAACTGTGGAACCACTTTTATGTACAAATGTGTGACCTATTTGAACACTAAGCTATTATCACCATGGGAAGCCATTTTGGTACAAAGAAAAGAGTGTTAAAGTTGACCTGACCTGGGGAGACTCCAGGCTCTGCCACTCTGGGAAATCTAATTAACACTCCTGAGCCATGGTTCTCTCATCCGTAAAACAACTGCAGTGAGCATGAGATGCCATGATGTGCATAAAATGCCTCACCACATGAAAACTATTCAAGAAATATCAAATTTGTTTGGTTCCTTGTTTGTTTATTTTATTAAAGACTTGAAAAAAAATGAGCTAAAATATGTATACCAAGAGTAACAATATTAACTAGAACTGCAAGATTTTTGTAGAAAATTAGCATTAGAATAATATGTTTCAAAAATGTTATTTGTCATCCTTTACAATAAGTGATGTAGAAAAATACATGTTTGAATATTTTCACTTGCTGGGCAATAAAGCTTGTTATCTTTAAAATAAAAATATAAATAAATAAATAAATAAATAGATGGATAGATAGATGGATAGATAAATAAATAAATACATAACCATCTTAAGAACAGAACGGGCATTTTCTTTCAAAAGCAATTATTATGAGCTTCATTCTTTTTAATTAAGGTTGATCTAGTATCATCAAGAAAGACTTTTGACTAAGGTGAAACTAACAATGATTTTTTTATATATATAACTTTTGTCATTCAATACAAAGAAGAAAAAGCTTTACCAAAGATGCTGCTACAGCATTTTCAGGTTCATGATTCCCTATGATATGTGAATAAAGAATATAAAACTTTATAAAGGAATACAACTTCTTTTTATGAAATATTATTAATTCCAACACAGAATCCTTTGGAATATTTATTAATTTTTCATTTCAATGTTTTTCACAACTCTGCATCTCCTTTCGATTAGAAGAATGTATAAAACTAGTACTAGAGTTGGAATTATTCTGGCTGTTTTAAAAAATGTTATTAGAACAAAAGAAGAACTCATTCATTCAATTTTGCAACCCAGCAATAACAAATGCATATGTATCTATCAGGAAGTGTGCAATCAATAGTGTTCAACAGGTGTAACTATATAAAAGAAAATAATATAAAAGAACATTTTTATAATAGGAAGATTTTAAGCATTTTTTGAGTATAGATGACACACAGTGTTAGTTCAGGTGTACAACATAGTGATTCAACATCTCTATATGTTATGCTATGCTTACCACAAGTGTACCTACCATTTGTCAGCATATAACACTACTACAATGTCATGAACTCTATTCCCTCACTGTGTCTTTTATTCTCATGCCTTACTCATCCCATAACTGGAAGCCTGTATGTCCCACTCGTCTTCATGGGATACTTTGTCCAACCTCCACTGGCAATCATCAGTTTGTTCTGTATATTTATAGATCTGATTCTGCTTTTTGTTCATTTATTCATTTGTTTGTATTAGATTCCACATATGAGTGAATTCATATGGTATTTGTGTTTCTCTCACTGATTTACTTTACTTAGCATAATACCTTCTAGATTTCTCTATGTTGTCACAAATGGCACAATCTCATCCTTTTTTACAGCTACATAATACTCCAGTGTGTGTGTGTGTGTGTCTGTGTGTGTGTGTCTGTGTGTGCATATACCACATGTTCCTTATCCATTTGTCTCTTGATGGATACTGAGGTTGCTTTCAATATCCTGGCTATTGTAAATACTGATGATGTAAAAACAGGGGTGCATTTATCTTTTTGAATTAGTATTTCTGTTTCTTTGGGTAAATACTCGGTAGTGGAATTATTGGATCATACAGTATTTCTATTTTACTTTTGGGGGAACCTCCGTACTGCTTTCCACAGTGGCTGCACTAAGTTACATTCCCACAAACAGGGCATGAGGGTTCCTTATTCTCCACATCCTTGCTAACTCTGTTATTTCTTGCCTTTTTGATTTTAGTCATTCTGATAGGTGATATCTCATTGAGGTTTTGATTTGCATTTTCCTGATGATTAGTGATGTTGAATATCTTTTCATGTGTCTATTGGGCCATCACATCAGAATGTTTTGAAACCACATTTAGAAAAATTTCTTTAAAAGTATGCCTAATATTAAAAATTTGGCTCTATGGATATAACAGTTTTTTCCACACAACAGATAATCCCGACTCAAGTATGCATATATACAGCAGGAAAATATTGCAAGGTAAATCTAATCTATTAATAATCATTATTGGAAAAGTTCATCTTAGGATCAAATATATAATAAATAGTGTAGATTACTTCCTAAGAAATCATAAACATTCACTAATTAATTTCACATATATATCTTTGGAATTAAAATTAAGAGAAGAAAAATAAACTTTCCTAATCTTACGTATTTAACAAATATTTCTCCAAGGAAGGTTCAATGTAATTGACCTCATGGTTTTGGTCAGTTTTTAAAACAAAGTAAAACTTTTTACTTTGCTCCATAACTGTCAGTAAAATATAAATCTACACGTTTCTTCTCACTATCTAATAGTTCTTACTATTTCTCACCTCATGTTGCAAAGTACGCAGCCTAGAAGTGACTGACTGCTATCCAATGCAGGATAGAGAAGGAATTTCCTGAGAATCTCCTACAATTTAATTTTCCGTTGTTATTCTACTGTCTAATGTGAGTGGGCTTGATTAAAATTAAGGAGAACAGACAGCTTAGTTAAATGGAACACAATTCCATCAGGTAAGAACGCATCATGATTCCAGGCCTTCTGGCCCTCCCAAGATATCCACTTATTTTCACTCCCAAAAGCAAGTATTAATGACAGTACTACTGACTTGACTGCTTAAGTGTAAAATTCTAGAGTTCATTTTCCTCTAAATGAAGATGCAAGAAAGGTTTAATGAATGTGAAATGATTCAACTGTAGCAGGACTGGATCATCATAAAGGAGGAGCTGTTCTCTTCTTCCACTCGCCTCCCAAAAGGAACAATGTATTTGGGGAGAGGCAACTAAAGTAGTTTGTCTGGACCAAACCTCATATGTACAAAAGATAAAAACAAACAAACAAAAAGATGACCTAAATATTTTTTACCAAAAATATGTATTTATTAACCTTTAGAAAATCAAAAAGCAGAATTTCAACTCTAGTAGGATTGAGGCCAAACACTGGGGATTGGGGGGGTGGGTAGGTGGACCAGAAGTTGTTGAATCAACCTCTCTGTAGGAAACAATGCAGAATTGTTTGAAAAGCGACTACACCAGGCCCTTCCTAAGACATAATAACTAATATGGTGTCCTCTACATTAACACTTATAACTAGTTAGCATAGTGTGACATTTTTCTGGGCCTCCATATTTTTTAAATAAATCTTAAATTGGGTCATTATGTCCATATATGTAAAATTGATCTTAAAAAGAGATGAGGGGCACCTGGGTGATTCAATTGGTTAAGCATCTGACTCTTGGTTTTGGTTCAGGTATGGTCTCATGGTTTGTGAGATGGAGCCCCACGTTAGGCTCTGTGCTGTGTGAAGCCTGCTTAGGATTCTGTCTCTCCCTCTTTCCCCCTCCCCCACTCATATTCTCCCTCCCTTTCTCTCTCTCTCCCCTTCTCTCTCTGTCCCTACCCCACTCTCTCTCTTTCTCAAAATAAGTAAACTTAAAAACAAAACAAAAAAAGAGATGAATGGTAGCCTACTGGTGTCTCCAGGTTTGAGCAAACTAGGAAGAGCCTACATCCATTTTGTAATTAAGTCCTGAAAGGCCATTTCTCTAAGGGCTGTAGACAAATCTATGAGACCCTGTCAGACAAACACAGCACAGTTGTGAGACTCCAGTCTTTGTCAAAGGAGCAGAAATACTGTATACCTAGTGTCCCTCATGGTTATTGTTTTTTTTCTTCTTTGCCATCTGTCAAGACATAAAACTCCATTCAATTACTGGGACCCAGGCCCTTCTCCTTGTCCCTCTGTTCAAGGTGACCTAAATTCTGACACTGACTTCCCTTCTGTATTTTCTCCCAATGCTTTAAATATTTTATTATCTTCTCTTCTTGCTTGCATGGTTTCTGAAGATAAGGCTGATGAAATTCCTATCCTTGCTCCTCTATAATTAGGGTGTTTCCCTCACCCCCACCCCTTAACTTCCTTCAGGAATTTATCTTTGATTTTCTGTAATTTGAAAATGATATTTCTAGGTATATTTTTTTGACATCTTTTTTGACAGGTGCTCTCTGAGCTTCCTGGATCTGTGGTTTGGTGTCTGATATTAATATGGGGAAATCCTCAGTTACTATGCTTTCAAGTATTTCTTCTATCCCTTTCTTTCTTATCCTTCTGGTATTACATCTACATTATACCTTTTACAATTGTCCCAGAGTCCTTGGATATTCTGTTCTGTTCTGTTCTGTTTTTGTCCAATCTTGTTTCTCTTTGCTTTTTACTTTTGTTTCTGTTGATTTATCCTCAAGTTCCAAGATTATTTTCTTAGCCATGTCCAGTCCACTCATAAGCCCATCAAAAGTGTTCTTCATTTTTTTAGCGTTTCTATAGCTAGCATTTCTTTTTGGTTCTTTCTTAAGGTTTCTATCAGAGCTGACACTATCCATCTGTCATTGCATGCTGTCTATTTTATCCATGAGAGCCCCTGGATATTAATCAGTTATTTTAAACTATTGGTCTAAGTTCAACATCTATGCCATATCTGTTCTGATACTTGCTTTGTCTTCTCAAATTGTTTTGTTTGGTTTGGTTTCTGCCTTTTGGTATTACTTATAATTCTTTCTTAATAGACAGTCATTATAAATCAAGTTAAAGAGGCTGCTATAAATAGATTTTTAGAAATGTGGGAGTAAGCTGTGGGGTAAGGAGAAGAGTTCTAAGTCTTGATTTAGCATCAGTCTTTTATGAGCCTATAGCTCTGGACTGTGACCTTCACAAATATTTTTTTCAGTGTCCTGGTCCCCTTATGTGAAAGAGGATGGTCACAGTGGTCTGGAATTGTGTATCATCCTTCTCCCAAGTCAGTTAGTCTCTGATAACTGTTTCCAGCAGGTTAAGATCTGGTTAACTACTTTTCCTAAGGGCAGGGCCTGTAAAGAAGAACAGAATGTGCTGGTGTATTTCAAAATGTTTCCTTTTCCCTGACCCTTGCTTCCAAGGGGATATTTCTCTCATATTCACTGTGAGAACCTGGTCAAACTCCTGGAGGCAAATCTCACAAAATTAAGGGACCCCTCCCCATGACTACATTCCCCAGAGGATTTAACTCTCAAAGTTGTCTGCACTGAACCTACAGAAATTCATTAAATGCAGTTCAGGTTTTACTGTCCCCACACTGGTTCCCAGGTTGATTTCCACTTATGAGTCTATGCTCTGGGAAATTACTATTCTCTGTATTTGACTGTGAGTCTTTCCAACCATAGGGATAATATTTTGCCCCGTTTCCTCCCCTCTTTTGCATTTCTCCTGAACCTTTGATATAATTTTTCTTGTGTTATCCTATTTTTAATTTCCAGGAGCTCTTTTTGGTTCATGAAATGTTTCCTGTTTTGTCTTCAATAGTTTTATTCTACAGACTACTATTCTTGTTTTATATATGTACTCTCTTCGTAACTTCCCATATTACTCTGAGGATATTTGTTATATATTTTAAAATCTACTTCTTCTAGAATTGTACAGTTTTGTTTGTTTCTGCTGAGTTCTTTTTTTTTAATGTTTTTTATGTTTGTTCATTGTTCTTTCTTTTCCTTGTCAGGAATTTCATTAAATGTCTATTGAGCTCTGTATTCTGAACGTATGTAGAAGTGAAACACTCAAAAGCTGTTTGAGACTTGATTGAATGTGGGAATCTTATCTGACATAGCCCTTACTATAAGGTGATTAATCTGTGATACTGCACTAGGGAACTCCAGACTTTATATATTTACACACACATGCACATGGCATTCTCTCTTGTGATGGACCATTTCCTCAGAGAAAATTCTTCCAATCTTGTTCCAATGGAGGTGTGGACCCAGCTATTAGGATTCTGAGTCATTTGGGAGAAGCACCTCACATACAGTGAAACAACTTTCTCTTTAATACCTTTGACTTTACCCTGACTCTCAATTGTACCTTCTGGTTATGAGTGAAGGGTATCCCTGGATCAAACTCTGCCAACAGTGAACCTGCTCCCCAGGCTGGGGAAAGGGATCAGCACTGGATTTCTGAAGGTATTCAGGGAATCTAATATTACAAACTTTTAATCACTATTCATATGTTTAGTCCTACATATAACCTTACTTACAGGAGCATCTGGTGCCTCTATATCCTGAGATTTTTGAAGTTCCATTGCAAAAAGCAACCTGCTTCTGACTTGTTTCCTCTCTCAACTTAAATTTTAACTTCCTTCTAAGTCAGTTACCACTCATCCATCTGCTTTCTAGCTTCCAAACTTGTGTTAGTGCTGTCTCATCCACCATTTCCTTTGTCCTTATGAGTGTAATTTTTATTCATTTCCTGTCAATATGGCAGTGTCAGGAAAAAATGAAATGCATTTGTTTAACTGAAAGATCCCAAACTCACATTGTAAAGTGTGCTCCAAAAGATATTATACATTTATTTCTTAATGTTTATGCTCCTCTTTGTTACTCAAAACATTAGTGATACTGGAGAACAGCAAGTACTTTAAAACCAAGTTACCACTTAACGGACACAAGATTCACAATTACAAAAGTTAACTAATTATGGAAACATACAGTAGATTATGATCAGTTCAAATTGATTTATTTTATAAATATATTTGGAGTGCCTAATTAAGAAACTCCTGAAATAACACTTAAGTGAACTGAGGAGAGTGGGGTCTGAATTAAGATAACAACCAGGGAAAAAGAAGGGGGGGCAGATGAATTTTTAGAAATATATATTGTAGGGGTGCCTGTGTGGCTCAGTCAATTAATTGTCTGACTTCGTCTCAGGTCAAGTTTGAGCTCTGTGTCAGGCTCTGTGCTGACACCTCAGAGTCTGGAGCCTGATTTGGATTCTGTGTCTCCCTCTCTCTCGCTCTGCCTCTCCCCCACTCACACTCTGTCTCTCTCAAAACTAAATAAAAACATTTTTTTTTAAAAAAGAGTATATATTGTAGAGGTGCCTGAGTATCTCAGTCGGTTAAGTGTCCAACTTCCATATAGGTCATGATCTCATGGTTCGTGGGTTCAAGCCCTGCATCGGGCTCTGTACTGACAGTGCAGAGCCTGCTGGGGATTCCAACTCTCCTTCTCTCTCCCCTCCTCCTCTCATGCTTTCTCTCTCTCAAAATAAATAAGTAAACATTAAAGAAAAAAAAGAAATATATTTCGTAAAGAGAAATATTTTGCAAATTGTCTAAACTATATTTGTTCTATGTTCTTGTATTGGTTTGGTAGGCTGCAGTGATAAGTAGCACAAACTGAGTGGCTTAAATAACTGAAAGTTATTGTCTCCTAGTCCTGGAGGCCAGCAGTCCAAAATTAAGGTGTTGGCAGGTTGATTCCTTTTAAGGGCTAGGAGGAAAGGATTTGTTTCAGGCCACTCCCCTTGGCTTATAAAGGGCTGTCTTCATGTTCAACATGGCATTCTCCCTCATGACTGCCTATCTTCAAATTTCCTCTTTTTACAAGGATACCAGTCATATTGGATGAAGGCCCACCCTAGAGAGCTCATTAAAACTTGATTTTCTCTATTAAGACTTTATCTCCAAATAAGTTCACATTATGAGGTACTGGGGGGGTTGGACTTCAATATATGAGTTTTGGGAGACACAATCCAAGCAATAATAACCCTCCTCAAATAAAGGATGAGAAAATTGGTTTAAAAATGAATAAAAACTTAAGGTAAATTAGAGTGAAGTAAACAAGAGAGCATAGAGCTTACCATATTCAGGACTCAGAGTCTAATATAACAAAGAGTCTTATTAAATATTCCAGGAAAAAGGAAATCATGTCCCAGAAAGACCCATGCATATATTACCTTTTCCCCAGTCACTACTGGAGCCACTAAGGATTTGCCTCTTAACCACAGATACGGCTAGAAACAAACTCATTGGCTTAGGAACACAGGAGTTAACAGTACCTACTCAACATAAAACAATAAAGTACTTTCTAAAAACAATAAAATTAGAATGCATGTTTAAAAATAGAAGTTATAATTTACTAAATTATACTATTTAACTTACTTATGAATTTATATAACTTAAGCCTGAAAAAAAATACATCACAGAGATCATATAAGCCAAAGGATGCCAAGTTGGAATGTGCTTCCCAATCACGTGGGGATTTTTTTAAAATACACAGATTCTGGATCCCCACCTCATATATCTAGAATAGAATTTTCATGAATGCATACTTTTTTAGAAGCCCTCCAACTGATTCTAATGCAGACTGCCTGATCCATCTGCTTTGTTTTGAGTTAAGGAAAATGAGACCATTTTAACAAAATTACAGAGCGAAGGACATACATAATTTTTAAAAATGGTCCAGTTCTGTTCATATATGACTCATTTCATTTTGATCAATGGAAAACCCAAGGATTAGTAGAAACTACTTCACAAACAGTTTTACTAATATAGGCCATAATGCAGCTATTCTTATATTATGGCAAAGATTGTTCAGAGATATTTGCTTCCCTTGAGTAATGTTTTAAAGTCACCTATATTTAACTGTGGCAGATTTTTTAAAAAATCCAAAGAAGAATCTTCTAAGGTAAGAAGCACAAAGATGAAAGAGAATTTAGAAACTCACAGATGATGTCCTATCCACTTCACAACGGCTGCTCAGAATAAAACAGGCCTCAGCATCATCCATCCTAAATACAGACAGAAAAGCAAAATAATCATACACTGAAATATCTTTGCATTGTCTGAAAAACAGAATTCCAATGCTTAATCCAATGTACACAAAGTACGAATGAACTATGAGTATCCTTAGGCTTAAATAAAAGTTAGATTTCTAGCAGATCATGACTGTCCTTGACTGTGAACAAAACAATTATTGTTGGATTAGCTATATAACTCAATAGTTCATAATGACAAAAGTAAAAAAAATACTCAAATTTTGTGATTATATACTTTTTCATGTATGTGCTTTGTTTAAATTCAGGGAGTTGCATTGGTCTTTATTTTATGATTAGTTACACTTTAACTGCAAAGTTAATTAACTAGGAGAGAAGGAACAGAGCTAATTAGTATTCTTAAGTCAAACTCTACTCTACATTGACATTTCTTAGAGATGATTCATCATCTTGCTCCAAACCCCTGTCCCTTATGCTAAAGTTCTACATTTCTTAAATTTGGTGATAAACGGTTTGTTTCAGTGCTTGATGAATAATGTTCTAAAAACATAAAAATGTTGGAGTGCCTGGCTGGCTCAGTTGGTAGAGCATGCGATTCTTGATCTCAGGCTTGTAAATTCAAGCCCCCCCATTGAATGTAGAGCTTACTTAAAAATTTTTAAAAATCTTAAAAAAAAAAAATCAAAATGTTTATTTCAAAATAAGAAATATTTTGTCTTTCTGGTTCATTATGATAAAATAAACTTTCCCCCCTCCCAAAAATTATATTTTCTATGCAGAGAAAAGAGAAAAGTCATTGAAATAAGACCAAACCAAACAGTTTTGGAAAAATATTAAGCCATAGTTATAAGATAATGAGTATTGTATAACATTTTGAAAACATCATCTTCAACAAAGCAATTCAAAATTCATGCAACTGACCTTTGGAACTGGTTTGGAGAATCCTACTCCTTGTTTCTTGCATGAGAAATTGTGTTGAAGAATGTATTAGTTAACATTAAATCCCAAATCTTTATATGACATTAGGATAAGAAATGAACATAAAATGAATACTTCTTTCTTAACCCAGATTTTTTAGTATTACCAGCCTGCTACCTCTCTCATCCTCATTATCATACTTTTTATATTCCAATGAATGAATGATTCTTGTAAATGTGGTTGATTTTGCTGAGAAATCATTTTAACACTATTAATAATAAATGAATTATGTTAATCCTAAATTGTGTAATTAATAAAAAAATAATAATTTTCCCTCTACCCTTCTAGGTTCTTGGCTGAGACCCCTCTGTAATAAAAAGACAGATTAACAGAAGGAAAACAAGTTTAATAACATGTATACTTCTGATATAAGGTACAAGAGTGAGACACACAGGAAAACTAATTAACTCCTCTCCCATGAGGCCACCACCTTAAACACCATCTTCAGCTACAGACAAAAGATGTTTGGCTAAAGGTAGGGAGAGCCAGTTATGGGAACCTATCAAGAAAAGCACAGTAAACAAGGGTAAGATTGTTTGCAGATTTAGGTCTTTGCCTTCTCCACTCACAAAAGTTTCCAGAGATTGAGTTATTCTCCTCTTCCAGCCACTGAGAGGGAGATAGCCTTATGGATTCAGATGTCCCTTACAAATAAAAATGTCCCTTACAAAAGGGTTAACTTCTACTTGGTTTTAAGTTTTTCCTGTGTCTACTGTTTTCTTAAAAATAACCAGCTTGGAGGGGGGAGATGGGCATGGAGGAGGGCACTTGTGGGGATGAGCACTGGGTGTTATATGGAAACCCACTTGACAATAACTATTTGTAAAAAGACAAAAAAAACAAAAAAACCCACCCAGCTCATGGGGCACCTGGATGGCTCAGTCCGTTAAGCCTCCGACTTCGGCTCAGGTCACGATCTCGCAGTTCGTGGGTTCGAGCCCCGCGTCGGGCTCTCTGCTGACAGCTAGCTCAGAGCCTGGAGCCTGTTTCAGATTCTGTGTCTCCCTCTCTCTCTGACCCTCCCCTGTTCACACTGTCTCTCTCTCTCTCAGAAATAATTAAAAATATTTTTAAAAAAATAACCAGCTCATGATAATCCTGCCATTGAGGCACATTTGGGGGTAGCTTATTCTCCTCCCTTCTATAGTATCAAGCTAAAATACTAATAGCTTAGATTAATTTATTGGGTAATAAAAAGGCTTCATTTATCACATAAATTCATAGTGAACATAATATTGGAATGATTCTTATGTGAAGAACTTAATGCATACAATAAAATAAACACATTGATTACCTATGCTGATAAATATAAAGATCCAAATTATGTTAGTGTCTAAGCAATTATTTCTTCAGAACTCCCAAATAATGCATCTAGATAGCAAATAGAAAACACCCAAAGTCATCTTTTACTTAAGGTACTGGGAGAATCTGACTTAACTATTGTGTGTACAATGACAACTATGAAGTACTTAATCCACCAAAAAATCTAATATATTCTCAAAGAAATTAAATTTTCTAATTCTGTACCATTCATTATATCCTGATAGTTTCTACTAACTTCTTTGTTTCAGAAGATATTAAATCATTGAAAAATCTCACTTAAAGTGACCTATTGTATCTAAATCAAAAGTAATGTCAAAGTTCCAGTTACAAAATATCTTGTCATCAACCTTCAGCAGTATGTAGCAAAAAAGAGTCTGAGAATTTTCTTTTGTTCATTTCCATCACCATCCCACACACACACACACACACACACACACACGCATGCGCACACACACACATACAGAACATTCAAAAACACACCCATTCTCACTAATACACACACTCAAGTCATCCAGAAAAAAATCTTAAAAAGACCTAAAAAAAACTTATGCTCTAAAATTCAGTACTTAAAAGACCTTGTAAGGCAACTCAAGGGTAAATATGGAGATGTAGGATCCAAGGGAAGGCCACCCCAAGATGGGCCACATTGGCATGAAGATTATTTTAAGCTAAAAAGCAATCAAAAGCTAGCAGATTCAGGAAAAGCTCTTTATCTCCCTCCTCAACTGCTTAAGCAGAATTTAGATTAGATTAGAAAATCTGCTCCAGGAAAAGACCTATCACCATAGATAACTACATTACGATATAAAGTAGGTAGGATAGGGAGGGAAGAACTTAGCAAGGCCTGTTTGATCAAAATCTTCCTGCCCCATTCTCTCTGAGTGGCCCAGCAAACGTATGTTTATCAAATATTTTTCATCTTCCTGTAAATTATTTTCCTTCTCTTGGAAGATCCAGACCCCTACTCCTTCTCCTTAGTTCAGAATGACATATATCCCTTCTTTTGCCTAACTAGCTTTGGAAGTTCCACTTCTGTATGGATTCCCTGTACAGGCACTATTAAATTTGATTTTCTCTTGTTAATCTGTCTCAGGTCAATTTGATTCTTAGTCCAGCTAGAAGGACCTAGAAAGGGACAGGATATTTTTTTCTCCCCAAGAAAGATATGTTTAAAACTTTAAAAGCACCAAAAAACATGGAGCAAAACCACCTCTGCTAAAGATTTCTTCTGGCTTCTGAAGCTATGTGTATTGTTTGCAGATGCCCTGACTCCCTGGTGTCCATGGTCTGCCCAACCATGCTTTCACTCTTCTCATATGGAACAACCCCATGATCTGTGACAAATGTCTATGCCTATGTCACTTTAAGCCAGGTTAGCTAGCACATGTGTAACAAGAAAAGAGCAACTAAAACTCAGTTACCCTTCTGATTCCTCCAACCCCCAGGGACATCTCTGACACCAGGCAACACAAGTGTCATCTGCCCACTACATAACACAAACTCTAAAAATTTAAACCCTGACTCAAACAGCTTTGGCATTTCACATAATGTTTGGCACAAGATTTTTATTTGTGGAATAAAAACGGTATTCAGGGACTTGGAGACTACTCTAACAGTGGGTCTGGATAACTCAGCTAATTACACCATGCCACACTCTTCATCCTGTTGCGTGGACACGGTCCACTGAACATCCCTGCACTGAGAAAGATGAACAAACACACACTGGTTTTATATTTTTAACCTTTCAATTTGACCAGCAGTGGGACTAAGGCAAGACTGTATTCAAAAATACTTAAATACATCTTGCAAGATGAATATTGCTAAAATTTGGAGGAGAGAAAAGATATTAAAGTATTGCAAGATAGAAAACAGATAGAGATACCTACTTTGCTCTCAGCAGATCCTGATCTTTAAGGGCTGAGCCTTGAAGGTAGATAACTCTTTGTGACCACATTGGAATCTGCAATACCCTCCGAACTTGCACATCCATTTCAGTAGGACACAAAATCACCACATAATAATCCTGCTCAAAACAAAATGGGCAATGGGATGAAATCAATAATGCTACATTTTATATTACATCAGTAAACAGAATGTCTAAGAACATTCAGAAATATGATGAAATAGAAATAAATTCTCACTAGTAAGTAAAAGTTTGCATTTAAAACCTGGGCATATATTAATTAATGACACTATAATAAACATAACTGAGACATATAAAAATCATAGAAAGCAACATACTAATCCTGACCTTTTTCAGTCTTATTAGTACCATGAAGAGAAGGTAATCAGTGCTTACTCTGTATAGATTTGCAGCCTATGAAGTTTTCAGTAATACCTTCAGGCTAATTCTAAAATATACAATACACACAGTGAAGAGGTGCTTAAAAATCAATTCATACTTCAAATTTTTACTTTTAGAATAAAAACTGTGATGGTGATTTATATCCTTTGGTCATATTATTATTTATTGATAATAATGAAAAATCTCTGATGAAATCTGAATGGATAAGGATTCACAAGAATATTGATAATACAAAGTAAATTTAAAAGTTTAAGATCACATATTTCAAAATAATGGTCCTTTGGAGAAAAGACAAAGGTATTCTGAGTGATAAAATAGTTTAATACATAGATTATAGGAATTATAATTCTGTGGTAAACATTCACCATTTTATAACTCTAAAATATATCTGGTGGAAATCTGGGGAGTTTGAGAACTCTCCATATTGATATTAATACAAATAAATTACTAGATATCAAAATTTGGGGCTCCAAATTTTCCCCAAAATATATTTTCTTTATAGGTTATAAGGAAAAAACCTGCAATTATTTAATATGCATAATAATAAAATGACTATGGTGTTTCTTCAAAAATGCAAATTACTTTATATGAAAACAAAAGAATGTATTATGTAATTTAAGCATCACTTATAAATTATATACTTTTCTAAATTTTTTAAGAAGTATTTAAAAAGTTTTCCAATGTGGGGTGCCAGGTGGCTCAGTCAATTAGACTGGACTTTAGTTCAGGTCATGATGTCACAGTTCCAGGGTTTTGGCCCCACGTCGGGTTCTGTGCTGACAGCTCAAAGCCTGGAACCTGCTTCAGATTCTGTGTCTCCTTCTCTCTCGACCCCTCCCCACTCACACTCTGTCTCTCTCTCTCACACAAATATTTAAATATTAAATTTTTTAAGCTCTCCAATGTATTCATGAAAAAAATCAATTTAAGGGAGATCTAATTAGAATTGTACGTAGCACTGTCTTGATCCAGTGTGCTGGATGAGTGTCCAACCTCTTGACAAACTTACTGAGGAAATACAAGACATTCATGTAGCTCTTTCCTGTTTGAACTGAATTAAGTGCATTAAGAAGGAAAGGAGATTACCTAAATCTACACTGGCTGACTACCATGGCAAATGGAAAAGTATCTGAGGATTTTATCTGCATAGACAGATAAAGGGATTTTTTTTTCTGAATTATTCTCAATTCAGCTAGTTACTGTCCAATTTTTGGTGATTCATTGCTACTATGAGACCTAGTTACATTTCAAGAAACAAGAGAAAAAAATGGAAATTTTAGACTTCTACATTTCTATCAGCAACACTTGATAAAACTTGATATTTTCAAGTAGATGATACTGTGAAATTACTTTTTCATTGTTTTATATTTTATTTTAAATTTCACTGTTTCATAAAAATATCATTTATACATTACCCAAAAGAGGAAAAAAAAAAAAAACAATCCTTTTAATTCAAAGAAAACCTTTCTTTGCAGCATTAACATAATTCCATCTGTCTTTTAGTGTAGATACAGAAGGAACTTAAAATACTGTGTAGTCTTTAAGCATTTTTTCTATGTTCCTTGTTATATTTGTAGTTCTTCATTTACTCTTTCTAAATTGGAGCATGTAAATAAAATCCTCCAGAACACAGGCTGCACCATCAGTTAATTGACTTGGACAATATGTTAGGTATGATCCAGTAAAATGCATAACATAATTTTAATGTACCTGAAGTCTTGGATGAGCATAGAATTCATTTAAAAAGTCCATAAGTAAATCAATCTTCAGTGAACTGACACACAGAACAACATGCTTCTCAGTTTGAGCTCTATGTCGACTATAGTTTCCACCTGACTTTTGTCTCTCCATCCACAAATAGGCCAGCTGTTCAAACTGTAATGCATTTTCCACATATGAATGAAAAACACTGGGCATGAAAATAAAAACTAATGCAATACATCCATCCATTGTTTATTAGATATATATTCAATTTCTTAGATGGAACTCATTGAGATTCAAATTATCCATATTCTCTTCAATAACAGACTTTTCATGTGATTGCTGCTGAGGTCCCTAATACTTCCTGGGGGCTTCAGGTCTCTATAGAAACATATTAATATGAATTTCCTATTATATCATAACAGCACTAAAAGGTTTGTGCCTCTGCTTTATGTCCAGTAAAGCAGGCAGCCATGATGTGTCATGAACTGTGTCAAAGAAAAAAACCTCAATGGCACATCTTCTGCATTTTTCTACCAAGTTCAGCACACATCTCATACAATGAGAGATACCCAACACACAAGGCCACATTCTAGTCATGTAGCAGCAGTTGGTATGTAAGGGAAGTAGATGGAATAGAGGAGGGATGTCAGGAAGGAATACATGCATGACTGAGCAGGAGTGGGAAGATCATTTTCATATCTACATAAAGTATATTTAGATAAACTGTGGCCAACGGTTTGTAATGGAAGATACAAATTTGATTTGTATTTGCCATAACTTGTTTCTGACCTGCCCACTCATGGGCACCCAAAACTCATTGTAAGAAAGAGTTGTCGATTGCATCTACTCATCTTTAATCTCCTTTTATATCTCTGTCCCTTTGCAACCACCTTATCCACTCCCCAAACATTGCATAATAGTTATATATCATCTTCAGATTTTGTTTTAGTTGATCAACATATGTGATCCCTTTTTATTTATTACAATGTTCAGCTTTTACATTATTTCAAGAATCAAAAGAAATCAAGCCTTCATAAGTTTATTTCCTTGGTTTATCATTCTATAATTAAAACTAAATTCTATGATCTTATAATTAACATAGTTAAATGCCCTATATGTAAAAGAAACATCTTCAAGAACTTGAATGAGATGTGAGCTTTATCACTTGTGAATGGAGGAAAAAAATCGGTTTCTAATATAATGGGAAAAGGAATTTCCTGAGACTATTTTAATTAATTGACTACATATAATAATAACATGTGTTAATATATTAATAAACCACCCACATTTCATATTAAGCATGGAAGATTTCATTCTATCAGACCTTACACATTTCTATAAAATTGAACCTGGCTATGTTTACCTGTATGGGTAGAACCACAAGAGCAACACAGATCATGGCAACGACAAAAAGCTTGGAGGACCAGGTTTCGGGCGTGACATCCCCAAAGCCCACAGTAGAAAATGTCACAATGCAGAAATAAAGGGAGTCAAAGAGGTTCAGCTTCTTTCCTATCCGTTCCAGATGTTGGATTCCACAAATGCTAAAGAAACAAATTTGCATTAAAATTAAAACTTTCAAATTGGGCACATTATTTCTCATTATTCTTTTGAAAGTCAAAGCACATCACATAAAGCACATTCAGTGAGTTGGAATCTTATATTGTGAAATATATTTTTTGCCATGAAAACAATTTTAATTTTTTACCTACATTAACCAAATATGATATTATTATTAATAACCAAAAATTGTAGCTAAAATATCACAAAGTATACCTGAGTATAATGTAAAAGAAATAGGTTGACTTTCATGAGTGACTACACAAACAATCTGAATGCATGCCAAGGAACCTAAAGACAGAAATCGCTAAATTTATTCCCTGTCAAAAGAGTGATAGTCTTTTTTTATTTTACAGGGAGCCAACTTATTGTATAGCATGTGTATATCTATATATATTACGTATGTGTGTTTCATATATACATGAAAGGTTTGAGGGGTTAACAAGTGCCAAGTCACTCTCAAGAGATCAACCATCTGTACAAAGCAACTAATGATGTAAGAGAGTAGCATGGAAATTGTTACAAGATGTCTCCAAAGTAAAATTGTTAAAATAACACTAAAAATAGCCCAACTACAGGCTAAAAAATAATAATACAAATTTAAAAAAATAAAAGGATAGGTGAGACTATGAAAGAAACGTAAGTATTATACATTTTTGGAGATATGAGATCTGTAACATAAATCAGTGTATGATGCCATATGATTTAGCAAGCAAAAAAAAAAAAAACAGGTATTGACGCACGGTACAATATGGACAAAAAGCAAAAGCATGTTGAGTGAAAGAAGACAGATGTAGAAGACTACAGGCTCTATGATACTGTTAATACAAAATGCGGAGAAAAGAGACAGAGAGAAGACCAGTGGCTGCCTGGGGCTGATGGTGGGAATGTGGTGATAGAAAATGTTCTAAAACGGGAATGTGGTGATGACTGTAGAACTCGGTAAATGCATTTAAAATGATTGATATTTACACTTAAAATGAGTGTGCTGTAAGGCATGTAAATTATTCCTCTACAAATCTATCCAAAACACTCTGTGTTTACTTTTGGACACTCATTCCAACTCCCATGCACAACAAGCAGACATAGTGCAATTTTGGTGACCATAAAGAAATAGTATTCAATGTTTAAATTCAAGAAATTCATTTTCTATCTTTTTAAGATAATTTTATTATTTATTTATGTATCAAACATGTTTAATTATCTTAAATAAATATTTTTTGTGGGTTTTTTTTTTAAGGCAGAGTATAAGCAGGTGGATAGTTAAGGTAGGTGGGTAAGCACACAGGTAGATAAACCAAGGGACAGAAGAGAAATGGTAAGGTACTTGTTATCATTTTACTGCTGACACAGAAACTGTTCTTTTTCTTCTTTTCCTTTAAAATATTTTCATTTATTTTTGAGAGAAAGAACGAACACGGGAGAGGGGAATAAAGAGCGAGAAACAGAGGATCTGAATCTGGCTCTGGGCTGGCAACAGAGAGCCCAATATGGGATTCGAACTCACAAACCATGAGATCATGGCCTGAGCCAGAGTCAGATGCTTAACTGACTGAGCCACACAGGTGCCCCTTATTCTTTTTCTGTTTTTCTTTTCTTAACTGGAGTTAAGTATGCAAAATTGCCCTTGTTCTATGCTTAGGAATTTTGTGTGAGCTGCTGGGTCACATGAGTTGATTTGTATCAGTTTATTTGCTCAGCCGTCCCTATGCAGTATAATAGTGAACTAATTATAAGACTATTTAGATGAAATCTTACCATAACCAAGAGAACAACTGTTTGATAAAAAATATTCCTGTGGGTTAGGTTTTTTATTTTATTTACAATAATACATATTTGAAAATGTAAACAATTTATGCTTAACGTTTACACTTCACTAGAAAATAAAAGGGAGGATAAATTACACATTCTTAAAGATTCAAATGTGAAAGGCTTACTATATTTTGCATAACTACACATTAAAAGTCAATCCCTGTTTATAGATAAAAATGTCCATTTCATAAAGCAAACATTATCTTCATCTAAACTACTAGAAAAGTCTCCTACTCTTACTTCCTGGTCTTCAGTTTGTTCTCTTTTTAATTTAATATGTTCATATAGGCCATATTCACATTCTTAAACAAAGCTTACATACGTCAATCTCAGGTTCAAAAAAGCCATTGGATTCTTACTGTTAACAATACTCTCTAATTCATGGTATGATCGGTTATTATGATAGATGCCAGTAAATCAAGTCTTCCTATGTTCATACCCCTTTGCAACATGTTATTGCTATACTTCCCATCAAAAGTAAAATCAAGCTCTCCATGTCCTTGCATTTTAATGGCCTAATACCTTATTTTGACCAACAGAATACTGTAGATTTGATGTTGTGTGGGTCACAGAGCACGGATCTTATAAGATCCTGAAGCTTTTGTTCTCACCATCTTAGAATTCTGAGACTACCATTCTATGAAGCAGCCTGATACAATCTACTGAAGGCTTAGAGATCAT
The DNA here is from genome assembly GCF_008692635.1 of Crocuta crocuta. Taxonomy (NCBI): domain Eukaryota; kingdom Metazoa; phylum Chordata; class Mammalia; order Carnivora; family Hyaenidae; genus Crocuta; species Crocuta crocuta. Next base: position 292,332 of record NW_027526949.1, read on the forward strand.
GTGGAAGAAAACCAAAATGTCCCAGCTGACAGCCAGCACCAACTGCTAGACATGAGAGTAGGGCCATCTTGGATGCTCCAACTCCTGTCAGGCCATCAAATAACTGAAGCTAAGAGTAACTGAAGGTGAGATCAGCAGAAACACTGCCTAGTTACCAATCACAGAACCGTGAGAAACAACAAACTGTGCTGTTTTAAGCCATTCCATTCCCTTTTAGGTGGCTTGTTATTTGGTAATAGATATGTGGTACATACAGAATTAACTAGACTTCAGCATCTGGATCTAATCTGGGTTTTCTCAAACTTTGGTCTCATTTATCTCCCCTTCACTTACTGTTTACATGGTGTACCTATCATAGTCCTTAATCCTTACCCTCTGTGTCTATTTTTGCCCAATCTGTTCCCTTCAACTGAAAGCCCTCTTTCTGTGACACCTGTTACAATTCCTATTTTTTTTAACCCAAGCTCAAAAATGAAGCTCTCTCATAGAGTTCACTGAATCTCAATTTCAAGGAATTCCCAGAAGTCCCTGCTGAATTCTGAGAGTATATATGAGTTCATGTCTTATATAGGTAAACTTTTACAAAACTACTGATTTTTAGTGTTTAATATTTATCATCCCAACTCAACTATTATTTACCTTACTGACACTATTTAAACTTTATATTTTTATTTCCTAGAGCACTAAGCACAAAGTGCTTAGTAGTCACTCATTAACTAACTGCTAAATGAACAAAAAAACACCTGGTTAAACCATACTCAAATAATATATGCAAACAACTCCAGAAAGCATTTCTTTCATGCATTTCAGGTTTTTATTACTGCATAACAAATTTCCCAAACCTCAGTGGTTTAAAACAGTAAAAATTTATCATTTCACATTATTCTGTGTGTTAGGTGGGAAGTTTCTCTGCTTTTCTTAGGCTCACTCACATGGCTGCATTGGACTAGAATTCAGGCTAGAACAAAAGGCCCAAGATGGCCTCAGTCCTGTGCCAAATGGCCAGTGTCCATTGCTGTCTGTGTGCCTTGCTTGATTTTCTCCATGTTAGCCACTTATCCTCCACAGACTCAACAATCTTCCTTACAGTCTCAGAGCAATAATGGCAACTGAAATTCCTTAAGAACCTAGATTTATCTGCCCCATTCTGTTTGCTGAAGGAAGTCACAAGGTCAGCTTAGATTGGAGGGGTGTGGAAATAGACTCCACCCCTTCATGAGAGGAGCTACAGAATTTTGTGACCATGAAATTTTGCTTCCGACTTCACAAAACTGTACAAGTGACAAAACTTATCATAACCTATATAAGTAATAATAAATTTTATTGAATACATCATGTTACAGTCTATTTAACTGCTTTGACATAACAGTAGTTAAATCCATACTTACAATCATGTTTTTATAATCCTTACGTAAAATGCCATTTTACTTGACCTAGAAAAATGATATGAACCTTTCACATATTTATCAATTTCACATTTAAGATTCAAGACTTGATATACCTAAATACTCACTAAAGTAACATGAAAATGAAGACTCCCACACCATCTGTTACATGCCTGCTATTATTATATAAAAACAAAAATTAACTTTTTTAAAGAACTAGTAAAGGTAAATCCACTGAATTATTTTTAGAGTTTCTCTTTGATTTTGAACAGGCCCACCAACTGATTTCATTTAGAGTCTCATTTAATGGGTCACTGCTTATGTCCATGGATAACAATGTCATTACATTTCAAAAAACAGTGAAATTAATATGTTATCTTCTAAGTCAATTATTATTTTTGTATTAAGTGAATTTAGTTCCTTCTGCCCAAAAGAAAACAAAGCAGAGCATATTTAAATATCTAGCCCAAGAACACAGTAATCCTTTTCAGTTATAGATCTAATCTTTTTCCCCCCTCTCTGTTCCTAACTCTCAATGCCCTTTTATCTTATTCAGGATAAAATCCAAAAGCCCCTGGCTCTTCTTAGATCTTATCTTTTAAGACCATTTCCTCTCTCACTGCTCTCCAGCAACACCAGCCTCAATGCTATTCCTGAAACATGCCAGTGTCACCCAAATCTTCTTTCAACATCCTCCCTTTATTTTTAATATTTCTAACATCCAAACTGAACCCAAAAATTCCTCTCTAAATTTGCTCCCACCAAATTCTTCAAACCAAATGTTGGCAAACCCAGTTTTCCTGTTGATTAGGTCAAACTCCTACAGTTATCCTTGACTTCTCTGTCTTTTATAACCCACATCCAAACCCTTAGCAAACTCCACTGTTTCAAGCTGCAAAATATAACCAGAATCCACTATCACTACTCACCACCCTACTGCAATGATTCACGCCATCATCTTCTCTGCCCTGCGCTGCAGTAAACACTCCCATCTTTCTCGTAGAAGCCTATCACTATCATGCCAGAGTTATCCTATGAAAACATAGCTCAAATCATGCTATTCCACTACTTAAAACTCTAAGAGGGCTCCCTATTTCATTTGACTAAAAGCTAATGTTCTTTCATTTGTTTATAGCATACTACCCAATCTGACCTTTCCCTGTGCCTTTCAGACTCATTTTCTACTCTTCTCCCTGTGTTTCACTCTGCCCAACAACACTGGCATTCTTGATCTCTGATCAACATGAGAGGCATGTTCCTTGTCATGGACCACTCTCTCTGGCTAGAACCCTATGGCCACAGATTTTATCATCACTAATCACTAACTCCTCACATCTTCCAAGACTTTACTTCTATATTGACCATCATATATACTCCTAATCTTTCTTATCCTGCTTAATTAAAAAAAAGAAAAAGTTTTAGTCATTTGTTGGGTTTGGTGTCAACTGTCTATAACCCTTTATATACATGGAGATCATATGCTTTCTTCATCCATGTTGCCTGAGCACCTAAAATCGTGCCAAGCACACAGTAATGTTTATAGACCTCTGCCATATTTAAATCATCAAGCTATTTAACCTGTTTAGATACAAACTAAATACAATAATTCATTTTTAAAAAGCAGACAAAATGTTTATCTGACCATGACTTAACTGTGGAATCTAAGTGGCAAGACTAAATACTTTTTTATCAAGGGAGACCGATGCAATATTCCATAAATCTATTGACTTTCCTACCACCTTTTAATCAATATCACTTGAAATATTCAAGTACTATAAACAAGAGAATTGGATTTTACTCTCCCTAGTAATTAGTATTCGTAACACCAGCATTTATTTCAGTTAGTACTACTTAAATAATATGATAAATGAAGAATTTGGAAATTTGAAATGCATTGACTTATTTATTGAAACTCATTCTGTTTGTGTAATACACAAAAAATTGTGTAATGAAAAATTTATCTTTTTATAAAACTAGTATTATTTATTCTTACTACATTCTAAACTCTCTATTTCACTTATTTAAAAATTATTTGAGTTATTGAATTAAGTTTGCTACATTTAACTATTTCCTAATCAAAGACTTTACCCAAAACAACCTCTTGCCACTGTTCATGAATAGTATATACTTTAATACTAACCTCAACCAGGTTAGTTACAGAATCTTTCATAATATGGAAAGCGTCTAGCTTATGTTTTATGAAAGAAATTACTCTCAATATTAAAGAGAGATCAGCCTACAATAACATTACATTCTGGACTCCATTGTTACTGTCACATTAACTTCTGACACTTCTTCCTTTTTGCTCTCTTGTATTTATTATGTAAAGAATCATGTTACTTAAAGGGTAGGAATAGGTTTGGGGTTGTTTTTTTTTTTCATTTTTTTCCTTAGTTTATTGTCAAGTTGGTTTACATATAACACCCAGTGCTCATCCCAACAAGTGCCCTTCTCCATGCCCATCACCCTCCTTCCCGTCTCCCCCACCCAAGGGTAGGAACAGTTTAAAGGGAATTTTGCAGAAATTTGCCCAAGCTTAACAAATTCTAAAGATAGAATATTCATACTATTTAAGCCAAAAAAAAAGGCTTTAAACTTCCTCATTGAATCATAAAAATTAAATTTAAAAAGTATTTTGAAAATTATTGCTCCATGTTTTAATTTTATAAAAGTAAATACTAACACATGGAGAAGTTTAATATAAAGGCAGAATCTGGACTAGTCTCATCATATTATTTGGCAACAGCATAATTTCTTGATACCAGTTATGGAGTATCTATAAGCAACATGTGAAAAATGCCAACTTATTATATACTATTTTGGTTATAGTAGCATATCTAGCAATATTTTGAAGTTCATCAATATATAAATGTATACTACTATTCTATGTCAATCATTCAACTAAAAAATGAATCATTCATATAAGCTATTTTTCCAAACAATAATTCATCTACTTTAATGAAGGAATGAAAGTAGTATATCTTCGGTGACACCTATACTTTAATAAAGAAAAAAAGTGTATCTTCAGGATACGTAGATACATAGATAATTTACTGTTACTTTATCATATAATTCTTAAGCCTAAAACAGCATTGAAATACTCTTAATCGGCATTATGAACATTAATATTTTACTTATATATTAGCTATTTTGCCAAGAACTGTGAATGCTACAACATGCTAGCTAAGGATCTGAAACCATTCAGCGATTATAATCCATTTTAATATAGATTGTTATCTTATTTCATTTACAGATGTCTTGGAACCATTATTAAACAAAAACTGCCTCTTCTCCCCGATCATAATTGATGAATTTCAGTTAATTATTATTTTGTGCCTGTACCCAGAAGTGATTTTAATGACGGGTACAGATTTTCTGATAATCTAACTCCAAGAATGTGCTCAAATAGACCACATTCATAATCAAAATATCCTATTTTGCCTTATCATAAGAGATACATCTTTTCAGTCACTCAAAGACTAGGTTAAACTATTTAAATTATATCCTGAATTGAAAGTGATGGAAGAATTTAATAATGCAGAATTTAAAAATAAATAAGCATAGCTGATAGATGTAAATAAACACTCTTGCCTTTAAATTTTACAGTAATCAAATTTAATATTGTTTTGTTACTGGGTAATAATATTAAAAACAAAAAAGTCTTGCTTAGAATGCTTGATTTTAGTGGATACCTAATTTTAACAAAACTTTTGCTTATTATCCTGTATTATCTGCTTAATCATTTGAAATTAAATATTTTGTTCGAATTTAAGATAAAAAATAAAACAATGTTACACCATGTTCAATTTATCTTTGTTTAGTTAGCACACATAAAATTTACTCAGATTCATTTATAGTCATTGACTTTGAATGGAAAAGTGCAAATTAATATAATTTTCTTAAAATTTCCATGTTCTTAAAAATACCTGTAAATTTTAAATAAGAAAAAAACTGATTTATATAAAATCAATATGTAAATGTTTCATAACGGAAAAAGGGTAACCTTACTCATAAAGGTAAGTCATGTGTATTCCTACAAATACATTTATTGATGGTTTACTAGCACAAAGCATTGTACTGTATAACAGACATGTAGATATGAATACAACACCCTAATCTACATAAAAGAGCTTCTAAAATCTAAAGTGAATGATTTTAACCCCAACTTTATAATATTGCTAATAATCATACCGTAAATGAATAATCAAACATTTAACTTAAAACTTGATTAATGCTAACTTGGGTAATTAAGCTTTTTAAATTTCATCTTCACCTGGAAAGTAAATGTAATAATATTAACTTTTTCATTTGGTTATTATGGGAATAAAATGTACTAATAATGCTCAGTGAAATGTCTGACACATAATAATGTTCAATGAATTCAGTATTTATTTATTTAGTATTTAATTTAGTAATTTTTTATTTAAATTCCAGCCCCAGCATAAAAGAAATAAAAGCGCAAAAATGAGTTAAATTAAAAGTCAACTATCTACACAAAACAGATATAAAGCCTTTGTTTTTCACTTGACAAAAAAATAAATGTACTATTAGCAATATAGTCGATGGGGGGAGGGTGCACTGGGTGGCTCAGTTGGTTAAGTGTCAGACTCTTGATTTCAGCTCAGGTCATGATCTCACAGTTCATGACATCAAGCCCTGCGGAGGCTCCGCACAGACAGCATGGAGTCTGCTTGGGAGTCACTCTCTGCCTCTCCCCCATGTGTGCAGTCTCTCTCTCTCTTTCTCTGTCTCTGTCTCTCTCTCAATCCCGTCTCAAAATCAATAAACATTAAAAAAAAAAAAGAGCACAACAATATAGGCATGGACTATGTGGAAAGAGAATGGGGTTGAGAAAGTAGCTTATCTGTTCCTCTTTGTTAGGGAGTTAGTAACAGAGTTATTAGCAGCAGAAAATCATCCATGAATTAATGAGAGTAGCTATAATCTTGTCCAATCTTATCTCAACCCTGCAACTCTCAACTTTCCAAAAAGAAAAGTTAGTCAATTTGCAAGATAAACTCATAATATTTAACTATTTACAAAGAGCAGAGTCATGCTGATATTAGCTGACCTTTGGAGGGTTCACTGTCATCATTTACGGAAACTGACAACTAATTCTTGGTAATGCAGTCAGGATAAAAAAAGATTAAGCACTATTTCTCCACCAAAATGTCAATAACAGGCTAGTGGCATGTTTTAAGAAGGATAAGTTATCCCTGAGATTGTCTAAATGAAAGAATTTTATACAATTATGTAAGCCTGTATATATGTATATAATATATGTACATACATATTTATACAGTTCACTCACTGACCAGGGTAACTACTAAGTATATCATCAAATGGTAATGTTTATGATTTGATTTTAAAATACTAGTTTTCTGGGAGGAAATACCAAAAACATTTTCTCTCTTTATATTATTTTACATATATATTCATATTCACTGTTATTTTTTAATGCTTATTTATTTTTGAGAGAGAGAGCATGGGGGGAGGGGCAGAGAGAGTGAGGGAGACACAGAATCCAAAACAGTCTCCAAGCTCCAAACACAGAGCTCAATGCAGGGCTTGAACTCAGAAACCACGAGATCATGACCCGAGCCTAGGTGAGATGCTTAACTGACTGAGCCGCCCCAGCACCCCCATAGTCATTGTTATTTAAATAGATATTTAATTATATATAACTTATGGGTTTTCTATTTTACGAAGATTAAATACACCTATTTTTGAAACTCGATGCATTTTGGAAGGCAAAGAATTCTTGCCATGTATGTGTTTATGTTTTTGCATAATTGTGGTTGATATTTTCAACAGTCAGCTTAAACTGGACTTTGAAAACTTTTACAGAGCCATTTCTACCTTAATGTAATATAGTTTTGTGAATACCCATTTGTGATAATGTCTGTTTTAAAAATCACTGTTAGGGCATATAGGTGTCTCAATCAGTTGAGCATCAGATCCTTGGTTTTGGCTCAGGTTTTATAATCTCATGATTTGTGACTTGGAGTCCCAAGTCCAGCTCTGTGCTGACAATGTGGAGCCTCCTTGGGATTCTTTGTCTCTCTCCCTTTCCCTCTCCCTTTGCTCCTTCCCTGCTTGCTTGCTTTCTCAAAAATAAATAAACTTAAAAAGAATAAAAAATAAAATTAAAATCACAGTTATAGAATAAAAATCCTTTAGGAATTTTATGGCATGGTGCCTTAGTAAGATTTTCTGAATCAAAATGGCCAAGTACTTAAACTATGCAGACTAGAAGACAAAATACATCCTTAAATACCTGCTTAAAACTTGATTTCCACAAATACACTAAATAAATAGAAAAACAGAAAAATAGCCTTAGGAATTACATGTCATCTAAAATGTTCACAATCAGTAAGGATAAGAGATTGACTACATGACTCAAGCCATATGAAACAAATACAGGTTTTGAGAGGTATAATGTTTCATTTGATTTTCAACCAATATTTGTAGATTTTCCAGTATGACATATAGACATCAGGAGATAAAGGCAATGGATATAATGTTATAAAGTAAATAATATTAACGAAAATTTTGTAGGTAGAGAGGGGAGAAAATTATTTCATTTTTGAAGAGGTTGAATTTATCATAATATGCACTTTCTATCACTAGACTAATAATAGAGATATATAAGTTATTATTCTACTCCTATCTATTGTTAAGGTAATTAATATTTAGTAAGTGCCCTTTTGCTTGTTTGACATTTTAGCTTTTAATGTAAACTTTTGGTTTCAGTTTGTCAATTTACTACTATAGGATTTCTATATCTATCTCTTCAAAGTGACAATGGTCTATATTTCTGTATCTCAATATATGTTCCTTGAAAGGCCTATCTAGCACTGTATCTGGTTAGCCAATTAGCTAATTGGTCTCTGTTGGATGGCTATATATCCCAGGTTATAAAGTCTCTGTAGCCATCTGTGTGAAGAACAATGTATTAAACCTGTATTTTTCAGAAAAAAAATTTGGAGACTCTGGGTTAAGCACATTTATTTATTTCATAAAAGACTTTCTAGATAATTTTAATGAGTTAATGTTTATTGTGGATCTCCAATAGTAGAATAATTTTCATAAGATTAACCAAACACACCTGCCAAAATTCTTAGTTTTGACAGAGTATCTCAAAGGATTAAGGTTTTATTAACTCAACTAGGAGAACATTAGCTCATAGTTTGTGCTTTGTCTCAGTATTTTAGAATCACAGTTTAGCTTAATGATTAAATGATTTGGGTAATTTTTTTATCTTTGCCCCTGCCCCGAATTATATCACCCTGGATTAACTGTTCCATGAAGGAATTTAACAATGAAACTGTCAGGCCCTAAAGTTTTTTTTTTCTTTTTTCTTTTTTAAATTTTTTAATGGAAATCAAAACATATAATTTTTAAAATGCTCCATCTCTACCTTAATTTGAACTTAAAACTACTTATAAATTTGCAAATATGCATTTTGAAAAGACCTACCATTCCTTCCTTAGATCCACAAGAATAAATAAGCTTCAATCATCATTCCTTGGTCTTTACTGACTTCCTACAGACCTAAACTTTGAACATATCTGACAAAGCTTATAAATACAGGACCACAGCAGTCATACTGAGTACTGAATAAGCAGAGAAGCTTCCTCTCTCTGCTGACAAAGAAGCTAAGAGAACAGGACAAATTTTTTCATAAACACTGTGATTATTTGAAATGTGGATCACCAAATTGAGCATGCCATATGGAAAGGAGGACTCCAAATGGTATCGCATTAAAAAGAATTTAAAATTCTTTTTTCTTAACTAGAATACTGTTAAATCTCACTAAGGACAATTTTAAAGAAACTATTCAAACACTTATGTGAAAAAACAATAGCCACATTAATACAAAAAGAAAAAGATTATGCCCCATTTTGCACTAAGTGTATGGAGCCATGATATATATCATATCAAACATTAAATTTATAAATACTCACAGTAATAAAAAACTAATATAAAGTATTAATTCTGTAAATTTCACTTTAACTAAATATTCTTCCACTAGGAAAAGCTAACATGTTAACCTACATATTTTAAAATATTTTTTTCTGACTCACCTAGTAAAAGAAAGATCACTAGGGTATGAGACAGAAATTATTTAAGGCTACAACCAACCATAACAGAGTGGTCAGTCTTCTTTCTGAAGGGTATATTAAATGCTTCAATTAAAGGGATTTCGCATTGTCCATTTCACTATTCTGATTAAATATATTTCTTTTAACAAAATTACATTAAATTCATTTCCTCTCCTTTCATCATTAGTGATTTAAACAAAATAAAAGCATCTGCTGAACAGTCTTCGTAAATTACTCATAGACTCATCAGCCTATGAGCCATTACTATCATAATTCATTCAGATGGAAGTAGGGTCTTTTTGTTCATGGTAGGAAGGATGGGACTATAATTAAGTAGTGTTTTGTTCGGTGTTCCTCAGGTTATATGCTGTACTGAGCATATATTCAAATTAATCTATAATCATTTATTAAGAAATATGTACTGGGTCTCAATATAAAATGTATTTTCTGTGAACTGTGAAGGAAGTAGACAAAGAAATAAGGCAGTGGGATATGAGAGATAAGAAAATCAGATTAAACTAGGTGAAAGTAAAGAGACAAAATTTAGTCAGAAGTAATAATATGCTATAGTCAAGAATCAGGTAAAATCATGACCATGTTCCACTTGTAACTCTCATTTTAGGAGCCTCAAATGTTAAGAAATGAAACCCTTAGGGGAAAAACAATGCAAACCTGTATTATCAGCAGAATGCTATTAGATTTTCATATTTTTAAAACAGTATGGATAAGAGTGTAAATAAAGACAATGCAGAACTTAAGATCTCACATTTCTATAAGTAGATAAAAATATGTTTTACTTACTATGTACTGCTTCTTGGAAAACCCAGGATATTTCTGTCCTGAATCTCCAATAAAGTATTGATCATTTTATGTTTGTCCTAATATAGATCATATACATTTGAAAAAGTTTCACTTGTATTTGTTCACCTATTTATTGTTACTACATGATAGGCACAGAATCAGGTACTAGGGGAAACAGTGGCATGGAAAAGCTGGCATGACTGATCCCTTGTGTGAATTAGAGTTCAGTGCAAGACACAGTAAATGATAACTAACATAAATATACATAAATTTACACAGGAGACCCCCACCCCCACTCCCTTCTTTGCTATGCTCCCCTATAATCCCGAATTTGACCTAAACAGGTAGACTGGGCTTCAGTGACAAAGTGATATACACATTATCATTAAAGAAAAATAACGATAAGTCATATTTTACTCTTCAGAGAAAAATAAGGTAGAACATTCTAGGGAGAAAGAAGGTTAGTATGCTGGGAATAGTCGGAGGGGGGCGTGGAGGGACAGTAGGACTCTTGAGCCGAGGAAAAACCAAGGAGGTGAGATGAAAATGAAAAGATGAGGAGAATCCTGATTGTACAGGAAATTTAGGACATATTAAGAAGTTCTGTGTTCATCCCAAGACACAAGGAAAACTTTTTTTTTTAATTTTTTAAATGTTTATTTATTTTTGAGAGAGAGAGAGAGACAGAGCGTGAGTAGGGGAGGGGCAGAGAGAGGGAGACACAGAACCTGAAGCAGGCTCCAGGTTCTGAGCTGTCAGCACAGAGCCAGACATGGGGCTGGAACTCATCGACCACGAGATCATGACCTGAGCCGAAGTCAGTCACTTAACCGACTGAGCCACCCAGGTGCCTCTGACACATAGAAAAGTTTTAACAAGCATTAGCAAGCAGTAACACAACTCTATTTACATTTCACAAAGGAAACTCTGGTTGTCATAAGGTGAGTGGTTTGGAATGGAACCAGAGTGGACATAGGTAAACCAGTTACACAGCACTTGTAAAGAGGCTCCGATAGTTTAGATGAGTAAGGTGATGATTGAGAGGAAAAGAAGTGGGTAGATTTGCAGGATATTTAGGAGGTAAAATCTGTGGGATCTGTTGATTTGTGTAATGTGTCACAGAACAGAAGGCATTAAGAATGAATCCATTCTTTGGAATTGCCCCCAAAAGTGAATAGTAGTTGCTCTTTCAGAGATGTGGACAATTTGGAGAAGAAATAGCATAAATTTGCCTTTGGACATTGAGGAATCTAAGAGGATATGTCACAGAAACAGTTGAATATAAAAGATGTAACTAAAACTATAAACACTAGCCTAAGACAATTTGTCAGCTCACGATTATTAAGTTCTTGTGGCACGCAATGTAACCTCCAATGAAAGGAGGAAAAGTGGAGGCATCACACCCTACTCCCCAATAACCTTGCAACCAAACATTAAAACAAGAGTAAGTTATAAAGCAAATTCTGTCACATAAAACACTTAATTATCCCTGTTTTGTAAGATCAAAGAGGTTCCTGTTCTTTCTGTGCATAGCAACAAACATATTGAAAGAAAGGTTCATACCAACAAAAAATGTGAAAATACTAAGAGCAGGTTCAGCCAACAAGCTGGTGGAATCAGACAACAGAATTCTCTGTTAAGTGAGAACAGTCTTGAAAGGGTCTCAAGGCCCCTATGACCACTCCCTGCAAGGTTAGGCTTGGTTATTCTTATAATCCAATTATGCAAGAGCAAACAGGATCAAAGAATACTTGCCAACTATACATCTTGGAAAATATTTTTAATTCCACTTTTGTTCATTTGTAAGGATTCTGACACAGAAATGAAGTTTGAACTGATGAGCCTGAGAGTGGGTTCCTGACTAGAGTCCTTCACATGCTTATCTCTTGTTATAGACAATATATCACACTATCCTGAAATATTTATGGGATGACAGCAAATACAGCTAAAATATATAATGTATTCCAAGCAGAAAAGTATAAAATGAAATTAAAAAGCCAACTCTGATCAATGAGAAAATACATCATTGAGCAAAATGTTATAGAAGAGAATGAGGTCATAAAAAGAATACCTGTGTATGTGTGTGCATACATTTATGGAGTGTGTGTATATGAACCTCACATGCCCACACACATGCTCATAACCTCCATGTGTATATAAATGATTCTTCATGTAAATTGTTCTGAATTTAATATTTATTATTTGATAAATAATAATTTAATAGTGGGGAATATTAAATAATATTTAATATTGGAATATTGGAAATATTAAAGCCAGTAATTTACACTGGCTTTCTGAGTTTTACCGCAACATCAGAGATCCTTTCTAAACCTATCTCTACTTCATTCCCAGCAACAGATTAATAGAAAAAGGTCAATAGTTCCAAGAATCATATTCCTTTTGCCTCTTTTTTTAAGATTTCATTTTCAAAAATAAAAAAAAAACAATATCTATTTTGCCTTCCTCTTTATTTGCACTTCTTCCTCCTAACCATCAGTTTACTTAAAATAAAAAGGTATCTTCAACAGGAAAGACTTCATAATCAAGTCATGAACAGTTCAACGTAACTTCTACTAGTTGCAAAGAAAAATTTTGTATTAAAAAACCCAACTCTGAAAGCATGACTGTTGTGCAATATGGCTAAAGGATATCTATAGAGTAAGACAAATAAGGGGAGATGAGGCCAGTGAAGTAGGCAGGGACAAACTATAAATCACTTTATATACAACACCATGGATTTTATATTATCCTGAAGACACAAATGAAAAACTTGAGGCAAGAGAATGAATGATGTGATCAAATGACTAGCTGCTGAGAGCTCATTAATAAAAGTCTGTTGATACCCTGGGTGGTTACTCCTGCTCCAAACAGCAACTATATTTACACTAGACTCTTAGTCTCCAGGCTGACAAATCACCTTAAGACACTACCCATGCAAATCATCTAAGTGAAGTTAGAGTTGTGAACAGAGAAATAATGGATATAAAAAAGCTATAAAATTCAGTCTTCAAGCATTTTCTAAGTTGTGATCTCTTGCCTCTCTGCCATTTACTCTTTTTTGCTTGAACTTTTTTTATCTGATTCAGTTCTTAAAAATGAAGTACCTAGTCAATAAAATATTAGCTTTACACATCTTTAATTCCCATTATGTATTTAAAGATATGTACATATTTAGAGTTCATAAAAATAAAATACATATATATCTGAATTCTCTCCGGGAAAGGTTTGACTTAGCAATACCTTTCTTTTTTCTTTCTTTTTTTTTTTTTTTACGTATCAAGAAATTAGTAAGATGAACAGTGTAGGGGCCAAGTTCGGCCACTTGACGTATGTATTACTTTGAGCTAAAGACAATTGAGACCTTACAGCCTCAAGAGAAACTTTTGCCCCTCTGTTAACTACACAGAAAAATCTAAATTGGGGCTCTTTCCCAAAATTAGGGTTTACCAGAAATAAGTTTTATCTGAATAATGCATCCATGGCAAAGCAAACATTTGTTTACCATATAGTCATTGTCTTTTATTTTCCTGTGAATTGTATTCCTTCCCTTTGAAGTTCCAGACCTCTACCCCCTTCGTGTTATTTCACAATAACATATATACCTTATTTTATTTGATTGTCTTTGGAATTTCCATGTCTATGTGGATTCCCTGTGTGTACAAAATTAAATGTGATTTTCTCCTGCTAATCTGTCTTATGCCAATTTGATTCTTACTTCAGCTACAAGGACCTAGAAGACAACATTCTTGCCGCCAACAACACTTATTTATATGTCCTTGCTCATGTGAAATATGAAATGGCACCAAATAATATCAGTTAATTTAAGCTGATTTACACTCATTTAACATATTCCCACAGGGATGTATTGCTAGTTGCTACCACATAACAAAACCAATCCCTAAACCAATCCCTAATATTAGGTCTCTAGTCAACAGTTTCTGGAAATTAAATAAGGCACAAAATAAAGCTTTATCTTATTCTATCTGAAATAGTCCAAATTTAATCAGCCACTAAAAATAAAAGAGAACATAGAGCTTACCATGTTACTTCACACTATAAGGAATGAGAATTACTCTCAGAGAAAAAGTGACTCTTACTTTTATATAATAATTAATTTGAATCCAGCTTTTAAAAAATACTACTATGTTATGAAAATTTTGCAATAATGAATGGTAGCATGCTTACTTTTATACTATTTAATCACTTCTTAAAATCAACTGGAAAATTTCCTCTAAGAGATGGCTAAGTAAATATATCCCTGCTTCATAGTCTACTCACCCTCTAGTTCATAGAGTGTAATATTCACATAATTATGTAACAAACAAATATAACCATATGCAAGTAAGAACACTCTTGAGAAGTATCTGATTTTGTTGCCCATTCAACTAACATTTCCATTGATGGTGCATTTAATTGCTCATAAGATGAGATTAAATATACCAGTTATTTATGTAGAATGGTCTCTTACGTAAATAATCATCCTTTTTTTTCCTGATCAATGATATTTGTTCAAAGAACAGTTTTGGAAGGTCAAGACACATTCTGAACTAAAAAAATTTACTGGAAAACATGATTTGTGTGGACATTTACCTAATACACATTTTGTTCCCATGACTTCAATTTAAAAAATCTGCTAAGAACATTACCTTATCAAATTATTTATACTCAAGGAAATTAAACTGGGAATTAAAATTGCACTTGAGGTACCACCATGCAAGGAAATCTTTGATTCTGTGCTTTTTATAACAGAAAAAAATAAGCAAAAAGATAGCATTTTTTAAATTCAACATATGCAATCAATATGCTATTTCCTTTATTTTTAACTCATCATGAGACCCATTCAGCTGAAAATTTCATTTAACAGAGTACCTCAATAGCACTTATCTTTATTCTTAGCAATTACAAATATGAAACACTAAACCAATAAGCAGCAAACCACTGCTATTTTTGCATTTTAAATTTTTTATAAGAAATAATGTTTATTGTGCCTCTACACTTACATATAATGTCTACCATTTTGCCTATAGAATGAGATTCTTGAATTCTTCAGGAAGTGGGAGAAGATGATATTTATTACATTGAAAAATTTGTGTGCTTTCTTCCTTCTCATAATGAGAGCTAAATACAATTACATTTCTTCTTCTACCCAGCTGTCTTCAAGCTTACTATCGGTTTTACACTTCACTCTTACTATGTTCATGTGTTGTTTCTTCTGTTCCTATTATAAAGACCCAATTTCAATTCTGTTTTTAAAACTACCTCAAGCCTTTTGTTGAAATTTATACAACATTTTTCTCTCTCTATTTGACAAATTAATAAATTCAGGCTGAGAGACTATCCTTTAACTAAAGTCATACAGCCAAGATATCTTTTTACCTAAGGTCCCTCCAGAAACTTGTATATTCATCTATGTCCCTGTGAGAAATAAAGCCTAAGAACAGTTTTTTTCACTAAACTCCAAATCTTTCCTCTAAATTATGGCAATAAAAAATACATTATATTCAAATAGCACTTCATAGTTTACAAAAATACTTCCATATAAATTATCTCGATCTTTGTGGTTATTCAGCACTGGACCCTGTTTGAATTTACAATTACAAAATAGAAAGATTTTACAAAAGGCAAACAAACCAAAATATCCTGGGGAGAAAAGTTAAAGCGTTTGGAGGATATTTGGCTTGAAAAATAGATGACTGGTGCTTCAATTGTCAATACAAAAGATAATTATAAAGCAGGGGATTAAAAGTGGTTTTTCACCTTGCAGTAGACACACCAGAGGGGACAAACTCATATGAAATTCAAATGAGATATTTACAACATCTTAAAATCTATTTGTTAGCAAACCAAGATCCTAAAATGAAATACCAAAAACTTATACAGAGAGATATGACTCAATGAGCAGGAACTACAAAAGACTATTAAATGCCAAATGAACTGAATTATTAGGAATACTCAGAAATATTCTGTATAGGGCTCCTGAGTGGCCCAATTGGCTGAACGTCTTTCTATTGATTTTGGCTCAGGTCATGAGCCCAGGGTCGTGGGTCAGGCTTTGTGCTAAGCATGTAGCTGCTTGAGATTATCTCCCTGCCTCCCCCTGTGCCCCTTCCTTATTATCTCTCTTTCTCTCTCTCCCTCTCTCTCTGTTTCTCATTTTCTCTCTCACCCTCTCTCTGGCTCTTTCCCCCACTGGTGCGCCCTCTCTCTCTATCTCCCTTAAATAAATAAATACATAAATAAAATTTTAAAAGAGAACTATTCTATATAACCTTTGCATAGCTTCGGTGCTCATTAACAAAACCATGGAGTAGAAGATACATCAGCTTAAGCAATGAATCTAGAGAAAGGAGATAATGCTAATATGAGCCTCTCAACACTCTGAATCAAAATACTTTAAAATACATTGGCAATGATTATGGGCAAGAAAGAGAGTAAATCAAAACACAATGAAATAATTTGAAGAATTTATGAATAAGATAGTGTGAGGAGAATGGCAATGATAATATGATCCCAAATAAAAGGATTCTAAAAGTTAGTTGAAAAGCCAAAGTGTCCACATAATTTAAGGAGTTAGGTAACAGAGAGGAATTAATAAGAAGGGAAAGACAGGATGAAAAAATGAGAAATTTTAAAAGAGAAAAAATATAGACAGTTTGTGGTGTTTTAAAAGGATGTATGAATTCTGCACGGATTTGACTGCTTGCTGGTAAGAAAATGCTTTTATTATAATGAGAAAGTACTATAAAAGCTCTGACGTTGACTGCAGTTAAAAATAGGCAACCATCTGGGTTGGATGGTATAGGATGGGCTATGTTTGGAGAAGTGAAAATAAAAAGAATTCTTGGCTCTATTTTAGAGATAGGATTCTTTATTAAAATCTTCTGCTACAATTACATTCTTATCAAATTTTCTCTGCATTTCCACCAGTTTCTACTTTAATGTTAACTGCCACCATTTTTGGACACAGAGGTGAATGAAGATTCTATCCCTATGAACTATGCCATTTATCCTTATACAATGTCTCATGCCACTCTGTTAGGGGTTTGTTTTTGCTTTATTCTTAATCAAAAATTCCACTTAATTCATTGCCTAGGTGCTCTTTTTTAATCACCTACCTTTCATGATTAGTCATATGCTGAGGTTGCCCACTCCACCTACCAGTCCTGCCCTTCTCCTGACCTCCAGGCTCCTACAGAAAAGTCGCTATTTGATACCTCACTAAGGTTTCCAAAAGGCAGCCCACCTATGATGGACTCTATTTCTCATCTTCTTTATGTTTCCTTCCCGGTTCCTCATAAATGGCACTACCATTCAGTCAGTTCCCAAAATGCAAATCTCAAAATCATCCTTCAATTTTTCTTTCCCCCACACCTTACATCCAGTTTGTCATCAAAACTGTATCACTTCTATTTTAAAAAAATTTACTGCAGTAAGAACACTTAACAAGAGATCTATCCTCTGCACAAGCGGACAAGCATACAGGAAGTGATATGAAGGTATAGTCATGGAATTAATGTGAGAGGCATAATATGAACCCAGAATTATATACTTCCAATTTATGATTTTTACAATTTATACCAAAGAGCAAGCACATCTTAAAGCTTACTGAAGACAGTTACAGAGTTGTAGAGAATTCGTTGTCATTCAGTGTGACAACAGTTGTCATTAAGGTGGAAACTGAAGTCCATACTATGAGACAGAAAATAGGATAACTGTGTGAGGAGCCACCTGAGTGTAATGCATGTAATAAATGAAAAAGTTTAAGCACAACCTGAACTAGACTGAAGAATCTTTTTAACTGATTGTAAAGCTGTCGCTTTTTTGTCAAGGTTTCGCACACATTCTTTTTTTTTTAATTTTTTAATGTTTATTTATTCTTGAGAGAAAGACAGAGCATGAGCAGGAGAGGGGCAGAGAGAGAGGGAGACACAGAATCCAGAGTAGGCTCCAGGCTCTGAACTGTCAGCACAGAGCCCAACACAGGGCTTGAACCCACAAACCATGAGATCATGACCTGAGCTGAAGCTGGATGCTCAACTCACTGAGCCACCCAGGCGCTCCTCTCACACATTATTCTTAAGGAGCCAGCAGGTAACATGACTCTGTATACAGCTTGTCCTGACCCAGAGGAGAATGCATTCACTGACTGGTTGGGAGCTCCAGATAATTCATGGCCTTACACCATTCACAGCAACGACCCTGGACCCGGGCTTTTAACACAGATAGAATTCAAGTAAGATGTGACTCTGGGCATTGGAAGGCTTATGGAATTGTTCACGACTAACCTCCCAATGCAGATAGGGTAGAAGCTAAACAGGTGTAGCAGGAGACTCACTACCTAAACTCAGCACCAACCTGCAACTGGGCCAAACCTATCTTATTGCAGTGTCTTATATAACTTTGTTAATAAATGTCTGCTCCACAAAAAGACAATATTCAAAACCAGAAAAATATGATAGGCACTGAAAAGTTATACTAGTCAAGAATTCATTTGAATTATTAAAAGGATGTAAATGAATTAAATACAGTTCATTTAAAAGCTTCAATGTTAGCTTAAAGGCTTTGGTTTGTTTTTTAAGAAAAAATAGTTTATTTTTCTAAATGTTTCATAAAGAATGCTAGATTTGAGAGTCTGCTGGAGGCCTGCTTCCCACAAAACATCCTAGTGTTATCTTTGACACAGATCCACACAAAATAATTTCAGGGTTATATAATTCTGAAACAAAACCTGAACATTTAATTAGGATTTAAAATACAGATTCTCATGTTACCCTTTTTAAAATGACTGAAAAATCATAATTGATTTGCTTACTTGATTAGACCCTATATAATAACAAACGGATCTTAATTACTAATCACTTATAATTAGTCCTCCTTAAAATTTGTCTTTCAAGGGGCTCCTGGGTGGTTTGGGTTAGTTGAGTAACTGACACTTGGTTTCAGCTCAGGTCATGATCTCAAGGTCATGAATTAGACGATTCGTGAGTTTGAGCCCCGCAAAAGGCTCTGCTGACTGAGTGGAGCCTGCTTGAGATTCTCTCTCTCCCTCTCTTTCTCTGCCCCTCCCCTGCTCGTTCTCTCCCTCCCTCTCTCTCTCTCCCTACCTCCCTCAAAAAATAAATATTTTTAAAAACTTTATTTAAAATTTGCCTTTTAAAATGTTAACTGCACATTTGGTTATACAGTAGTCCCCTCTTACCTGTGGTTTTGCTTTCTGGGGTTTCAGCTACCTGCAGTGGGGGCATGTGATCCTTCTTCTGTCATAACGTCAGGTCAACAGTAGCCTAATGCTACGTCACAATGCCTGTGCCACTTGCCCTACTTCATTTTATCACGTAGACATTTTATCATCTCACATCATTACAAGAAGGGTAAGTACAGTACAATAAGATATTGTGAGAGAGACCACATTCACAAAACTTCTACTACAATATATTGTTATAATTATTCTTTTCATTATTAGTTGTTAATCTTTACAGTGCCAAATTTATAAATTAAACTCATAAGTATGTATATGTAGGAAAAAATATATATATAGGGTTCAGTACTTCCCACAGTTCTAAGCATCCACTGGGGATCTTGGAATGTACCTTCTGGGTATTATCAGGGGACTACTGTACAAGCTTTCATGCTTTGGCAACATTTATATAGAAAACATTAATTTGAATGAAAGGAAATATTGAGACTGTTAACTTTGTCACCACCTGGTAAATGTCAATTTCTACAATAAAATGTTTTCAGAGAAAAAAAGTCACATGGCAGAAATAAATAACCTTAAATATCTGTACACTCCCTAGGAATACTATTACTGTGCACAGTTACTGGAAAAATTTAATTAGCAATGGCATTCTGTGCTAAAAGCATCTAACACTTTGATTTCATGTTTGTAGTTCAGACATTAGCATTCAAATCAGCCCACGAATTGCACTTTGGTATTTATTGAATGAATGCCAGTTAAATTGTTCCAAATAATCATTTTCATTTCCTGCAGGGTATCAGCCTAAAACCGAATATTCCCATGGAATTTAAGATACCTGAGATGTTGGGATTTTTACATTTTCTAGGGAGAAATTTTGTTTTTAAAGTAATAATAAATCTAGTTTTCCTATTGTTTCAAGAAAGTTCTTACACTCCCGGGCATTGTCTTTGTATCTATGCAAAAAAGGTTATTGAATCCTGCCATAAATCTGAGGTCAACATATACTGCAATTTAGTAATTCATGAAAAGTGACCATATCTCACCCTATGTCCTAATGCCCACACTTGCATTTTTTTTGTTTCAAAATAAATAAACGATGAACACTTTTCAGGAGAACATCAGGATTTAGATCAGATGTGAGAAGCAAAAGTGAGATTGAATAAAAAAAAAAAAGTCAAGGGAGAAATAAAAGAGGAAACAAAAATCCTGAAAGATGATGGGAAGAAAAAGTCATGATGGCACATGTAATGCAATGCTCTCTAGTATTTAATCAATTTGTTTCTGAGCTCAATGTAGGAGGTGGTATTTTCAGTAATTTTATTAGATTATTTTGCTCTCACAAATTTTAAAATTGAAGGAAGAAAAATTCTCAAGACATAAATTCAGAAATTATATGGAGACAAAATTAACAGCCAAAATTTGATTTATCTGAAGTTCTAATTTATGAGGTATGTGTATACAATTTATAAAAATTATTTCAAAGTGTATTCCTTTTTAATTAAATTTGTAGAAGTTTTACTACCCAGTTATATTTCCTTGGCAGAAATAACATTCCTAGAATGTCTTCATAGATTACACTTGTTAAATTTTAAAGATTCCTTCCATGACCTCACAGCAAAGTTAACTGTGAAAAGAAGATATTTAAAGGAACATTCTCAAAATATATGGTTTGAACATACTTAGCTTACAACACATTTAAGTACCTCCACTTGATAAGATATTGTTTTGGAATTTTGACCCCTGAATGTTACTATCAACTGTAAATGTTTGTTAAGCATCTTGTATTTTTCAACCAGATGAGATGCTGGGCATAAAATGGTAAAAAAAGAAAATTGACTCTGTTTTTATATATCATGAAAATCTACCAAGAAACACTGAAAATTAAAGAAGCATTCTACATTTATAGTGTTTTTCCAACTCTGGGAAGGATAAACCTTAGGCATCTCCCATTATTCAGAGAGCCTTCAAGAAAAGTTCAAGGCAGGTCTTCAATTTAAAAGTTGAAACTCAAAGAAAAGGTAGAAGATAAAGATGGGGAATTTGGATATTAAGAAAAACAACATGAAAACCACTTTACTAAGGAAAGAAAATTAATCACATAAATCATATTGAATGTGATCTTTACATTTGGCATTTTGTGCTAATTTTGTTGTCTCTTTTTACATTTCTTAATTTTTATGATAGTCTTGTCTTCAAAAAGGATACAGGTTCATTATGAATATTGACACCATAGCAGAAAGTATATGGAAGACAGTTGAAGATATGATACATAATTCTATATCCGTATATAATCACTTGAATACATTCCCATCTCTACACATACATAGAAAAACAGAAAGGGAGATGGATGAACAGGTAAATGAAAGTAATTTAAACAGATTATAATTATGTATATGTTGTAATTTTATCTAAATGTATTTATGTTTAAGTTAAAAAAGAAAAACAAAGATTAGAAACTTGTTGATTTTGAGGCAACTATTCACACAAAAGAGCTAGCAATAGCTAAAATATTCTTCTGTCCTTAATTGAAAATATCTTCAAAATTAAGTTTGTCATCTTATTTAAGTTTTTTTATGTTTATTTATTTTTGAGGGAGAAAGAGAGACAAAGCATGAGTGGGGGAGGGGGCAGAGAGAGGGAGACAGAATCCAAAGCAGGCTCCAGGCTCTGAGCTATCAGCACAGAGCCTGACGCAGGGCTCAAACTCACAGACTGCAAGATCATGACCTGGGCAGAAGTCGGATGTTCAACCAACTGAGCCAGCCAGGTGCCCCAAGAGCTTGTCGTCTTGATGTCTTACTAACTATAATTCTACTTCAAACAGTGATTTTAAAGTTCACAATAACAGAAATGGGAAAAAAACATAATTCTCTTTGATTTTTTTTAGTTTATTATTTTTAGTACTGACTTCTAGAATATCATACAAATAATACTACTATGGTTAAGTATGTGGGCTCTGGTACCAATTTGCCTAGGTCCAGATCTGAGCTCTGCTTCTTACTAGTTGTGGACCTAAGATAATCTAAGGTTTATCATTTTGTTTGATTTTTCTGTGCCTCTGTTTCTTTCCTGTAACATGAGAATTGCTGTGGCATGTCCACTTTGGCTTTCTCTCACTCCTTCACCCCACCTGCTAATTGATAACCTCCCTTGGCTAGGTACCTATGCCATAAAAATTTAAAGTGGTGTCCCTGCCTCTGCCCTGCCTCAGTGTGAAAATGGGGTTTCCCAGAGAAACACCCGAGGTGTTCCTATTGTATATTCCACAAATTCTCCTAAGCTTTCTTTTTTTTTCCTTTTCCTTTATCCCTTTTTGTGTTATTTCTGTAGTACCTACTTAACAATGTGTAGGTAGCAAACTTTCTAAGTTCTTGTATGTCTGAAAATAACTATACATTACCCTCATAACTCAGTGATGGGTTAAGTCCTAATTGCCTAACATCTGGCTGCCCACTTATGCAAAAAACAAAAAGTTTTCTATATGTTCTAGTGTATTACAAACCTGGAGACTGTTAGTTTGATCTTCAGACAAGTGTACTTTCTGTCACTCATTTGTAATAAAGCAAAACAAATCTGACCAAACAAAGCTAATAACCAAATATCATGATGGTGATAACACCATTAGAACATGGTCTAATACTTACTCCAAACTTCAGTCCTTATTTTCTAACTGTCCACTTCCCATGCAGCTATTTACCTTAGTTAAATCAGTAAACAGAATTCAAGAACTTCAGCACTGAGCATTAAAATAAGTATTAATCAAAAATTCACAAGAAAATCCCAAATACTTTTTAAATTTAAATTCTAGTCAATTAACATTTATGGTAAAATTGGTTTCAGGTGTAGAATTGAGTGAGTCACTCATCACTTACATATAACATCAGTGCTGAATTTAGTAAGCATGTTAATACTTTTAACTAAGTCACATTTTAAATAATAAATGGATTTATGTTCTCCTAAAATAAGACTGAGGAGGTATACTGAATTTTTTTCACTGGACTAAAACATGAAACATCGATTAAAATAATACAGCTCTTTATGCTACAGTTCTATGAAATAATATGAAAATATTCAAACATATATATTCAAATAAAAAACTGAAGTTTGAAACAAAATAGGTGCAAAATAAGTCTAGCAGTGTAAAATTAGAAACACCAAATGCATTATAAATTAGAGTTCTTATTATTGGTTAGAATATGTTGATAATTAAGCTAAAGTCATGCGCTTAATTCCCGATGTACCAGTTTCCTCTGCTTTGTTACAGAGACACAGGCTGAATCACAATCCCCAGCTGTCTTGGAAGTGTGCGTTATTGATCAAGAGGGGTACACAGCAGACGTGGGGAAAGATTAGTCCAATTCCATTACAATGACAGGAAAAACAATTCTGAGCACATTCCCTACAGACAGTGGGTCAGCTGCTTAATTTTATTTCACTTTGGCATGTGTCTCTTGCAGACAGATGCTTAATGATAGTTCTTTGTAATGTTAATAATGATGAAAAGAAGATACATTTTAAAACTATATAGCAGTTTCCCCAAACAGGTAATTTTAAAGATTGTGAGATTCATGAACAACACAGCCAGTTCATCAAATATTAGTTCCTGAATCTGTGGGGGCTTAAATTGTATGTATTAAAAATTCTGATTTGGAAAAGCACTGACAGTCTTGCTCTATGACATAATGTAACAGCAACTGATTAAGACTAATCTCACCAAAATGTAAAATACATATATATCTATGTATACGCATATATAGATAATATACATGTGTGTGTACACACTCATATTTGTAAAGAATAAAGTATTAAATGTATGCAGAAAGAAGGAGATGCTACCATTATTTTTAACTTAGTGAAGCTAATTATAGGAAACAAATATTAGAAATTGTAGAAAGTAGAGAAAATCTGAACACATTACAATGGAGGTCAATGTTCTCTCACATTTCCTATTAAATATATTTTTAGGCATCATGTTAAGTTTTATATTATTATTAATAAGTTACCAGGCTTATATATTTTAGAGCAAATTAGTTTTTGTTCATTCACATAATTTAATTATCAGTGGGGTGCCTGGGTGGCTCAGTCGGTTGGGCGTCCGACTTCGGCTCAGGTCATGATCCCGCGATTTGTGGGTTCGAGCCCTGCATCAGGCCCTGTGCTGACAGCTAGCTCAGAGCCTGGAGCCTGCTTCAGATTCTGTGTCTCCCTCTCTCTCTAACCCTCCCCTGCTCATGCTGCCTCTCTCTCTCTTAGAAATAAATAAAACATTAAAAAAATTTTTTTTTAAATTTTAATCATCAAATATAAAGAGAAGTAGAAAAAAAATGAAATTTTTGGAGTATTCACACCAAATGCCATATCCCCTGATAGACATTGTGTAACACACCTAATTTGTCCTCCTTTTTAAAAAGCACTACAAAAATCTTACAGGTGATTAATATTACCCTCATTTAATAATGTGGCAAATAAGGCTGGGTAAACTAAGTAAACTGCCCACGGGCTCCAAAGCAGCATAGCCGAGTTTTAAACAAATGATGCTCATATGGACTTTAATGACTTATGAGAGCCAGAGATGCCTTATTGTTCCATAGTATCCAGTTTTTGCTTTTCCATGATAGCACAATATTCAACTAGTATACTGTTTCCCACCTGGACCAGATTTTTGTAGACTCCCTTTCAGCAATATATGATATATGACCAAATTCTTGCCTAAACTATGCATGAAATTTCTGAGTTGTGCCTTATCTTCCTCCTTCCTACAGGCTGGAGTTGGAATATAGGCAAGACTAGAGTAATCATCTTGAGCCATGAGATGGAAACCATGTTTTGGGAATGGTAGAAAACAAGTTATAAGAAAATTTAGCCTCCAGCAGTATTAAGCTAAGGTAACCTTCTTAGAAAGACTACTTAAACATTTCTTTTTTTTTTTTTCTTTTTTTTGAATGGGAGGGAGGGGCAGAGGGAAGGAGAGAAAGAGAGAGAGAGAAAGAGAGAGAATGAGAGAGAGAGGGAGAGAGAGCGAGAGAGAGAATTTTAAACAGGCTCCAGGCAGACGTGGGCTTGATTTAACAACTGTGAGATCATGACCTGGGCCAAAATCAAGAGCCAGATGTTTAACCAACAGAGCCACCAAGGCACCAGGACAGATCACTTAAATATTTCTATTTGTTTAAGTTGCTGAATCTTTATGTATTTTCATATTTTATAGTGTGTATGGTATAACTGTTAAAAAAATTTGTGTGTTATAACTAATATAATATTGTTTATATTTTTCTTATAGATAACTGCACTTATGATGGTGAATTCCTACAAGGTTTATTCTACCTTTACTGTGATAGTCAGACTTATGATGACATTTTCCTTGTACTGGTAGAGGATGGTGCACAAAGAAATCCAACTGCAGTTTCTCCATTCTAGATATTTTAATTTAGAAACATGTTAATACAAATGTATGAACATGCACGTGATTAAAAACAGTGACATTGCACATTGATAATGTACGTGTGATTAAAAACAATAATATACAAGAACAGCAACAAAGGCAACTCTAACTGCAAATAAAATAAAAAGTGAAACAAAGAACCTAAATGATAAATGATACACAGCAATTTCATATGCATCATGAAAACCCTCTATCTGGCACTGATGCATTCCTTAGCATAAGAAAGTGGCCAGGTGCTTCTTTTGAAAATAAAAACTACTCAAGAAATAGACATATAAGAGCAAATAGAGAGCTGACAATACATGATTCACTGTGGTAAGGATGCTTCCAAAACAAAAGTACTGAACTAAGTGTTGTCATATAAAAAGAATTTTGTCCTAATTTTAGCATGAATATTTACTTCTTTATTAACTTTACCTTAACAGACTCTAATAATACCTTTTTTATGTTTTATTTATTTCTGAGAGAGAGACAGTATGAGCAGGGAAGGGTCAGAGAGATCGGGAGACACAGAATCCGAAGCAGGCTCCAGGCTCTCAGCTAGCTGTCAGCCTAGAGCCCAACGCGGGGCTCAAACCCACGAACCATGAGATCATGACCTGAGCTGATATCAGATGCTTAACCGACTGAGCCACTCAGTCTCCCCTCTAATAATATTTTTAAAGCCATTTTAGTTTCTGTAATTTTCCAGCATTTGAAATATTAGCATGTACATATATTTTAAAAATATTAATTTGTAGTATTTTTCCTTAGGTAAAACAAACAAAAAAAAGTCCTAAACTGTTTATATAATATCACTATCTTAAAATTAGGAAGTTTTAGTGACTTTAGAAGGGAAATTATTACTCTTAATATTTCATACAGGTAGGTGTTTACTAGGTGAACAATAAAAACAATTTGTGAGCAGTAAAAAAGATTTAAATGATAAGATAGCTTTGTGTCAATTTTAGAGAGATATTTAATATTTAAAGACATTAAGTATTTTAAAATATATTTATTTTTGAAGATATGAAGTATGCAATAAAACATTTTAAATCCAGTTAATAGAGATATTAACTGCAAACTACTGATACAAAGTATTGCCATACCTATATATCTCAACCTATGTTTACATACATGCACCTATAGCTCTATTTATATCTAATTCAGTTGTACTAGTACATAAGGGCATTTTTCTTATTTTGTACTTCCTAATTAGCTTTTTCTCTTTCTGAACAGGTCAAATCCAGGACAGAGCACAATTACACATAATCTCTAAGACTCCTATAAAACTGATATGTTATTCTACTTCAGTTTTTGGTTTTCACATTTTTTCCCTCCACAAGGATCTACATGAGTCCATATGTGCGGCGCACCATTTCCCATTGGATTACTTTATAATCGTCAAAGTGAGACTTTCCAGACAAATAACTATTTTCTATAATAAAGCAAAGAACCAGGTCGTGCGTTGCTCTGGCAGGAGATCTGCCCTTGCTTTCTGCCTGACTGCGCACTAAAACATCATGGAGAGAAGGCACGGGCAGAGACAGTGATGGGCAATGACAGTTTTCTCAACAGTGTTTCTGCTTTGAAGATTGTAGAAAGATAAGGGCACCTCCATGTCAGCAGTTTGAAAGAAAATTTCTTGTTTGACAACTATGGCATGCAGTGGAGATTCTTGTGATTTGGTTGTTTACAGCATTTGAAAAAATGTCACAGTTGCAGTAAATATCAATACCAACAAAAGATGGATGTGCTTTCTTGTTTTTTCTGTAAGACTCAAGGAGAGATTTCACTTTTATTTCTGTAGGTAACCCTTTACATTTACAGCAAATATGTTTATTTTAGTGAACTCATTTAAAATGACATATAATATTTAAAAACTATAATTAAGTGAAACAATAAAAACAATAATATGTATAATCTTACCAGGTGAAGATAAGGCATAGTAATGTAGATATTAAAATCAAAACTTGATTAAACATTGCAGACTGTGTACGCTGAATGGCTCTGTGCAAATCATTCTAAAATAAAACCAAAAAAAGCATATTTTAATTTTAAAAATACTAAATATCCATGAATATCACTGCATTTATTACTACCTATTATATTTTAACTGTCTTGTGCACACTCGATACATATACTTTAAATGGATATAGCAGCCTATTTTCATTTTTGCCTAAGTCTAAATATACTTGACCTTAGCATTCTTATGACAAAAATAATACTTTGGGGGATCACCAAAATACCAAATTTCAGTTACTCACTTTACCAACATCTATAGAGATGTTACGCTAACTCCCCAAACCCTCCATGATAATAAGCATGATCTCTTATGGAAAATTCTAACTTTAAAAGATCAGAAAACAATATATTCAATTTAGGGGAAAGTAATAAGTAGGTCAAGCTACAATCACATCTCATTCTCTGAATCACGAAAAATGACATGAAATATGCCAGGCAATCTATCATAAAAATCAAAAGCTAAATAGCCAATGAACACATTTTTTTAAGTTTAATTTCATCAATATAAAGGTGAATTCAAGACACTTTTTAATCTTTCCAATTAAAAGACGTGAAAAAATATAAACCCAGTGTTGTTTAAGATGCAAAATATGGGCACTCACATATGATACTGCCTATGTACATTGTTCTAAAACGTCTTGAAGGTGATTTAGTAACATAGGTCACAGCCCTGTCCTTTCTATTTCATGAATTCATTCATTAATTTAATGAGTATTTACTCAATCACATAATTTCTAAGACTTGACCACATGAAAATAATCGGAGATAAAAATCAATATTTATGTATGTTCACCTTTATAATAAATTTATAATACTATATGAAATAACAAATGCTCATTACTATTAAAATAACTAAAATATGAAATACAAAATGATTAATTGATCAAAACTATATAATAGATATAGATGCAGCCATTAAAAATGATTTGAAAAGGGGCGCCTGGGTGGCTCAGTTGGTTAAGCATCTGACTTCGGCTCAGGTCTTGATCTCCTGGTTCGTGAGTTCCAGTCCCGCGTTGGGCTCTGTGCTGACAACTCATTAGCCTGGAGCCTGCCTCAGATTCTCTGTCTCCATCTCTCTCTGCCCCTCCCCTTCTCATGCTCTGTCTCTCTCTCAAAACTAAATTAAGCATTAGAAAAAAATTTTAATGATTTGAAAAAATATTTAATGATACAGGAAATTGAGCATTATAAAAACAAAATTCAAAGTGCTCCTGGGTGGCTCTGAGCGCCCAACTTGGGCTCGGGTCATGATCTCAGAGTTCATGAGCTCAAGCTCTTCACTGGGCTCTGTGACAGCTCAGAGCCTGGAGCTTGCCTTGGCTTCTGTGTCTCCTCATCTCTGCCCCTCTCCCACTCAGTCTCTGTCTCTCAAAAATAAACATTAAAAAAATTGTTTTAATTCAATAATAATATTGAACATACAATTTCATATATGATAGGTGTACATATTTTTCCATAGAAAATATTAGTATATAAAGTCCAATAGATTTATAGGTTTTCATAATTTACTTTATAGTTTTCTGTTCATCTCAAAAATTTTATAACAAACTTTTAACCATCTTAAAGTTGTTATTGCTTGAAATAAATCAATTCACTAATATAAAATCTCAGTGAGCCATTATTTTATCTTCTTCTACCACATATTTTAACCAAAACTGTCACGAAAACAAAAAACTAAGTTGGCTACAATTTCACCTCTTATCCCTTACTTTCTTCTTGACAGAAGGGTTAATGAGCAGAAAACATAAAAATTTAGCAACCAGTGAAAGAAGCAAAATACAGAAGTACAATGGAAAATGAATCCTAATTTAATATTATAAAGTACGACTTTTGCTCTCAGTGATTGACTAATGATTCCTCCCTTGGTTAGGTTATTTTTTTCCACCAACTAATAACACAAATTAGTATAATAAGATTTATTATTTCATGGTGTATTTTTTTCATTAGCAATTTAGGCAAAATATATTTAGTGAAAAAGTGTGTTTTTGGTTTTTTGTTTTTTTTGGGGGGGGGACAGTGAAGACAGTCCAATGTTTATTCAAACCACTGCACAGGCCACATTCCCCTTTTGTTTGGTGTTATATCTTCATGAGACTCCAGTGGTTACTCAATGTTTGGAAACATTCATTTGGTTGAGGATACTCAAATGTTATTCCAAATATTCCTTTGGCTAAAACTTCATGTTCATTTCTTTTTGAAAACATTTAAAATAAAACAAGTCTGCTTCAGAACAAATTTAATTTCAATGTAGTAAAATTAACAATATTGAACCCTTACTATGTTTATACCAGATACAATATTTTATATTTATATACACACAAACATATATATGTTTATACATATATGTAATCTCATCTAATTCTCACTGCAAGTCTGTAATGTAAGTACCTTTGTTCTCTTCTGAAGATGAAGAAAGTTAAATCATTTGTCTATCATCTCAGAGTGGTTGTCACATAGTAGACTCATACTAGCATTTACAGAATTAATGACTAAAGAGAAAATGTCTCCCAGCTCACTTATTCGTACTGAAGACTATAGCAAACATATTTTGCTCATAGTTATAAACCAATCCTTCAAACAGGGTCAGCCTTCAGCAAAATCCAACTGTGGCCCAGCTCTGAGTTCTACATCTCTTACTTCTCCTACTGTTTTTCCCTCCTAATATCCCACTCACATCCCAACCCAATAAAATCTAAAAGGATGACTTTAAATGAGGGTTTCCAGCTTCAATACAGAACCTCACAAAATCTCACATATTTTTATGAAATGTGAGACAACCTACAGTTAAGAGCAGTCTGACATCTGGGACTCCTGGGTGACCCAGACAGTTAAGCGTCTGACTCGTGATTTTTCCTCAGATCATGATCTCATGGTTCATGAGATCGAGCTTCATGTCACGCTCTGCGCTAACAGGGCAGAGCCTGCTTGGGATTCTCTCTCTCCTTCTCTCTCTTACCCTCCCCCTGCTTGTTCTCTCTCTCTCTCTCTCATTCTCTCTCTTTCTCTCTCTCAAAAAATAAATAAACATTAAAAAAAGCACAGACTGGCATCACCTCCTAAATCCTTAAAACCAGACTCCCATTATATACCAACAGATTGCCTGGGAAAGTTATTTTTCTTCAGAGGATTAGCTAATAGGTTGTCCAAACAGCAAGTAGCTTTGGTTTGGCAATATTTAGAAAATCTGAACGTTTTTTGTTTACCAGTTGATAGGACCTTACAAAGATGGTGACTTGCCAATATGGGCATTTAAAAAGTTGTCATTCTGAATTAGGATACAAACAAATTTATGGTCTATTAGCTTCAATGTTAATACAACATATCACTTTAATTATTTGACAATATTTTACCAAAACTTTTCCATGTTTATAAACATTTAAATGGAACTATTTCCTAAAATATAAATTAACTTAAAAGAAGGTTAAAATAAAACATTTAGAAATTTAGTTATACCTGAATAAATCACAATAGTATGAGATTCTATTATAGGGAGGAAGAATGAGGATGTACACGACCAAGACCTCAAATCATCTCTCTCTGCTTAGTCTGAGCATCGAAAGGATGTAAGAAATAATGGAGGGTTGAAAACGGTTTTGTATTTGCACTTCACTGTCATACTTACAATCATATTTTCCAAGGCATGTTTGGCAAGCCAACAGTTTAGAAAGACTGGGACAAATAGATTCCTTAAGGAGGGCCAGAAGATCTGAAAAACAAACCAGACTAAACTTTTATCTCAAAACAAAAATCATAGCCAGCAGATTGAAAAGAAATGTAAAACAGGAAAAAAGTGATTAAGGGCCATATAATTTTTTTATTTTTTAATGTAGTTTATTGTCAAGTTGGTTTCCATATAACACCCAGTGCTCATCCCAACAAGTGCCCTCTTTCATGCCCATCAGCCATTTTCCCCTCTCCCCCACGCCCCATCAACCCTCAGTTTGTTCTCAGTATTTAAGAGTCTCTGTGGTTTGCCTCCCTCCCTCTCCTTAATGATTTTTTCCCCTTCCCCTCCCCCATGGCCATCTGTTAAGTTTCTCCTGTTCCACATATGAGTGAAAACATATGATATCTGTCTTTCCCTGCCTGAGTTATTTCACTTAGCAGGTCATATAATTTTTTAAAACATGACAAATACTTTAAACTCATTAATGAAATGCGAGGAAAAGATATGACCTTTTCATTTATCATCTAAGTTTTACTTAGGGAAAAATTCTTTGGGAATTATTGTAAAAGCAAAAAGGAAATAATAAGCTCCCACTGAATGTCAGCTACAACTATGGTAATTCTATCATTAAATCTTCCAGTTTGACAGTTTATAACAGACATCACCTCTCTCTTCCCCACAACTTGAGGGGGAAAGTAGGAGTAAGGAGAGAAAGTTTTCCCCTTGCACAACACTACCACTTACTCTCTTCAGATTCAAACATTTTAAGTGACATTGGGAACCATATTCAATTGGATTATAGTTAGCCTGTCATTTAATCTAGCTCCAGTTGTTCCTCTAGATAAATCACTAAAAGTAAAATAATTATCAGAACTAAGCAACTGCTTTCAGTTATATTTGCTTATTTTCATAATTTTCCAAATAAAACTCAAATAAAGTGTTGGAAAGCATATTCCCAACAAACATTATCATAACTCTATGAAATGGAGACGAAAACACAGCTTTGCAATGGGAAAGTGCTAGTTACATGTTTATGGGACTGAAATTGAGCAGGATCATCGTAGAATTGTCACTTCACAGAATTTGATAAAGAAGCAAAAATTGCTAGCTGTCTGGCTATCGGCAATTTTCTTATTAATGAGAGAATTGAACTTAGTAAACAATTGTGTTTAAGCTAGAAATAAATATATTCTCAGTATAAGAAACTTTTATAAATACTAGGTGTCTATTGTGTAGTTGATACACAATGTTATATGAGTTTCAGGTATACAACTTAGTGATTTGACAAGTTTATACATTAAGCTATGTTTGTCTTTAAGTATAGTTACCATCTGTCCTGTTAGATCACTATTGCAGTATCATTGATTCCATTTCTGATGCTGTGCCTTTTATTCCCATGACTTATTCATTCATTCCATAACTGGAAGCCTGTATCCTTCATCCAATTTGCCCAGCCATTCCCCTCCCCTCTGGCAACCATCAGTTCTCTATATTTATAGGTCTCATTTTGCTTTTTGTTAGTTTCTTTTTTTTAAGTCCACAATACACACAAGAAATAGAGTGATTAATTTCTATTCTGTCTAGATAATATCGACACCTGTTTAAATGGCACATCTAGAGCATATATGTCTAAAAAGTGTTTTATTTTGCTATTGCACTAAATCTCATTAGTTTTCATTTAATTTCACAATCCAGTTATCCAACTGATTTTACTATTTATTTTTAATACCATGATTCTAACAAAAGCCCAAAATCATTTATCGGAGCTAATATATATTAGTATTTAGATTTAAAAACTTAAGTCCAATGACCAAATTACTTATTCTAAAGATGCTTTTCGGACTTACTGAGATAATGAAGGGAACCGCATTAATTATTTCCAAGATGAAGGGTATTCGTAAAATCTGTTCCCAGATGTTTCCCTTCCAAGAAAGAATAAATAAAAATGAAAGTCAATTATACTGAATCCCATTAAAGGAGGAAAAAGGCAGCACTCAGAATTTCTCTAGCAAGGATGCTTACATTAACAGAATACCAACTCATTTTACAAAGATATAGCAATGACTTTTAAAGAGTATTTTTATAAGTGTAACTGTACTCTCTCAATTTTGAGGTAAGTTTAAGAAGTAAAGCAAACACTTATAGTAATTCTTGAATATTGTATACAACACATTTTGATCATAGAATATTTCATGGAAGAAAGGTTACTAGTAAAAATACAACAAATATTAAGAAACCTACAGAATCAGTAAAAAAATGTTTCAATCTTAATGTTTTTATTATATGAATTACATTCAAAAACTGTAAAGCATATTAAATAGTTTATAAACACATACACTTGTTAATGTTTATTGGTATTAACAATGGTTTTATATTAATAAAACTTAAGGGCTTTTTCAATCACCTAGATTCTAATCTCCTGACCCACATAGTACAGTAATATTAATCAAAACTGGCAACATAATTTGTGGGGTCTAGTGCACAATGAAAATTCAGGGTCTTTTATTAACACTTTATTAATAATTTCTAGAAGGTGACATAGAATATTAAAATAAGAGCAGGCCCTTCTAAATGTATAGCACTGTGCAAATGCACATATTACACACCCACAAACTTGACTCTGATATAAACAGGTTAATCACTGACTCTTTCTCAAATGGTGTCCAGTGAAAAAGAACTCTGGGGGCATCTGGGTGGCTCAGTTGGTTAAGCATCTGACTTAGGCTCAGGTCATGATCTCGCAGTTTGGGAGTTCGAGCCCTTGAGTCGGGCTCTGTGCTGACAGCTCAGAGTCTGGAGTCTGCTTCAGATTCTGTGTCTCCCCTTTTCTCTGCCCCTGCCCTGCTCATTATCTGTCTCTCTCTGTCTCTCAATAATAAACAAATATGCTTTAAAAAATTTTTAAAGAAAAAAGAACTCTTAACTTTCTAAAGCAGTTTATTTCTTTGAAGAGATCTCTATATTAAAAACACAACTGGAAATCTGGGTCCCTGTAATTTTCAATTATTTTATAACACTGGCTTCAAAAGGGAGAGTCTTTCTTAATTATCCTTGAGGTCCCAAAGGCTTAAACAACAGTGATATAAAATACTTCTACATCACAATGCAAGGTTCTAGTTTGGCTAATGCCCATGTCCTCAAATATTAGGTACTAAGTTTTACTATTTCTCATTCATTACCAACTCCAGGCTATATAAAAAGTGGTAGAGGAAGCAGGTAGAAGAAATGGGAGCCATGAGAAGCCCTCCATACAGAAAGGTTAGTGGTGCTAGGGAGCTTCTCTCATTACTTCAAGCTAAGTGAGAAGGGCTCAAGAGAGGTACTTAAAGAGCTTGACTCACACATAGAGATTATATTTGGCTAATGCCTAAAACATCTAAATATGAAGAGAGAACAGTGCAACAAGAAAGAGGGCTGAAATGAGAGCAAGTCACAATTATGCCAATTCTAAAACAAAAGTACTTGTTTTCTGGGAACCAGACATGGACCCTAAGGAATAAAGCCTATGGCTATTTTAAAGGAGTTTACATTCAGGAAGGCTGTGTACTTGAATGAGAAGCAAGACCTCAACAGATGGCGATCTCAGGAGTTTAGTCCAGCCAGAGGCACTAAGGCATCCAAGGCAGCCAAAGGCCTAAGGAAGACCACAAAAACCCTACTTTTTTTTTCTGCCATGCAGGACAACCCAAAGTCAGACTATACTTGTGCCAGTCAGGCACCTTCATCCCAGAGGCTGACTTTGCCCACTTCCTGTGCCTCCTCAGTCCTGGAGAACCAGAATCAGCAGCATCAAATAGGAGAGGAAGTGAAAACAGCAGGCAACCTCTACAATGATTCCCTGTCCCACGCAGGTCTGAGCCAAGGATTAGATGAAGCCTTAACATGGATGATAATTTTAATGTTTATATATATTGACCATAACTTCTTAAATACTAAACTGAAATTTGCCTTGTGATTGAAGAGACTGGAAAACTCTGAGACCTGTCTGAGATATCATCTGATCTGCATGGATCAGGTGAATGGGTGGATTTCAAAAAGTGTAGGAAGACTAGAGCTCTTCCCTACTTTCAATGAGTCAGACACGTTTAATAAACCAGTTATAACTGATTTTAATTATGTCAAGATTGTATATGTGTGTTATGTTTGTGTGCAGGTTAATATCACCATTTCACTCATCAGTCTTTTCATGGCTCAGTTTCCAGAATGCTGAACATTTGGTTTATTGTGTCCTTGGTGTATTTTTACTGCTGATTATATATCTCTCTTCAGTGTCAATGACTGTTCACAGGGAAAGTAAATGATGTGATCAACAAAAGGAAGAGTCTGAAAACAGTTACCACTGGTGATATGGAAAGTTATGTCTATTAAGGCACAGCAAGATTATATAGGTTCTCGTATCTGTGAGAGATTCTTTGGAAAAACCTAGTTCATAGTAAACAAAAACCTTTTTCTTTTAAAGAGTCATTCCTTTTTTTTTTTAATGTTTATTTAAGAGAGAGAGAGCAAGCATGCTCACACATGAGTGGGGGAGGAGCAGATAGAGAGGGAGACTAAGGACCCAGAGGAAGCTCCGCGTGGACAGCAGAGAACCCCACATAGGGCTCGAACTCAGAAACTGTGAGATCATGACCTGAGCCGAAGTCAGGTGCTTAACCCACTGAGCCACCCAAGTGCCCAGCAAAAACCTTTTCTATCTCTGATGGCTTGCTTCATTTCCATTTGTAATACTTCAGTTTTATTTTATGATTTTTTCTCAATTAAAAAAGTCTCATAACTGGTGCTTGACTTAAGTTAATTTCCAATTTATCTTCTATATTGAAGCCAAAAGACTCATTCTAAAATGTCATTGCCAAGACAATAACAACCAAACTATCCTTATATTATATGAAAGTTCATAATCTGGACTCTGGTTAGTAGTCTGGTTTGAACCTACTATACTCTTATTTCCATGTTGAATTTAGCCACAGATTCATCCACACTGAATTTTAGGCGATTCTCTGAACATGGTAGACTATGTCATAGTTTTATAACTTTGCTCATACTTCTCCCTCTGCTTGGAATGCCCTACTCTCCATACCATTACCTCTACTCTCCTGACAAAGCTTTGTAACAGTTTAAAGAACTACTTGTTTTTATGCCCATTAGGGCTCAACAAGTAAGTTAATGAAGAAGTTAAACTCCCAAATATTTTACACATGCTCTTCCCCCTCTTGATATAATTGTGTAATTTTTTTTCTAGTTTATTTACTTTTTAGAGAGAGGGAGAGAAACAGAGAGCTAGCACTGAGACTGTATCCACTAGCGAGTGGGTTGAACAGAGAGAGAGCTCTGTGCTGGGCTTTATGCTGGCAGAAAAATGTGGGACTGTGGGACTCACACTCATAAACCATGAGATCTTAACCTGACCCATAGTCAAACACTTAATTGTCTGAGCCTCCCAGGCGCCCCTGTGTTATTGTTTTTAACTTAAGTATTTCTTTTTCTTTCTATTGGATCCAAATGGAAACACTTGAAAGGATTTTATTGTTCTAAGCCTACCTGAATATAGTTATACATTAGTTGTTTAACTTGTAAACCACAGAGTTCCAATGGAAAGTTTCTGCTGGAAAATATTTTAAGAGTACTTGGTTATATAACTATCTCAGGCAATTTCATCTATGTTTCAACTCCCAATTTCTTTTTTTTTTTTAATATTTATTTATTTTTGAGAGAGAGACAGAGACAGAGTGTAAGTGGGGGAAGGGCAGAGAGTGAGGGAGACAGAATCGGAAGCAGGCTCCAGGCTCTGAGCTGTCAGCACAAAACCCAACACTGGGCTCCAACTCACAAACTGTGAGATCATGACATGAGACAAAGTCGGATGCTTAACCGACTGAGCCACCGAGGCGCCCCTCAACTTCAACTTATTTTCAATAATAAACCAATCATTTTTAATGCTGTATCTCTAGCTCAGATCAATACTGTATATCTGAGATTCTGTTTCACCTCCATTACTTAGTCCACTGCTTCATACAAAAGCCTCAATAGTACCTTGTGTGTAATACGTCTTGAAGTAAAATTTATGATTTTTGCCTTGATTGATCCCCCAGTAACAGAAACCAAAAATCCTGGAGAAACTATTAACATCTTCCTTCCCCCAACTACCTAAATAACTGAGTTTGCCTACTTCTTATAACTCATTCCCTCTCTTTGACCTGGTAGAGGCTCTTGGTAGGTCTCCTTCCCTTCACTCTTGCCCCATTCTGATTCACCTACCAATTTACCTGGATTATTTTTCTAAAGGCACATCTAAAGTGCCATTCCGCTGAATGGCTAATTTCATGATCTAAAATTATACATTGAGGCAATAACCTCATTGCTAAAAATAAATGAATGTCTTTTTATTGTATTCACTAGATTTAATTCTAAGATCTCAGGTTTTCTCCTAACCTGAAAGATATATGAATAAATATCTCCCTTAAAATTAGCTAATCAAAAATAAATATAAAAAGTATTCCTAAGTTTCATTGAGTGTTAGGAATCTAACTATGTGCCTGCATTATAAAAATCCACATGATAAAAACAATTATTGTGAAAATATATGTACTCATAGAATGACATTATGTAGAGACGCATAAAATAAAATCTAAAATGCCCTTCAAAATTATGTTAAATACTTATTTCAATTAATCTTATTTTCACAAAGGAGGTGACAGGCATGTCTTCTTCCAAAAGATAAATTATTTTTTTAATTTTAATTTTAAATTTTTTAATGTTTATTTATTTTTGTGAGAGAGACAGAGCACAAGTCGGGGCAGAGCAGAGAGAAAGGGAGACAGAATCCGAAGCAGGCTCCAGGTTCCAAGCTACTAGACAGAGCCCAACGCAGGGTTTGAACTCACGAACTGTGAGATCATGACCTAGGCCAAAGTCGGAAATCCCAAACGACTGAGCCACCAGCCACTCCTAATTTTATTTTTTTTAATTAGGTTCCATGGCCAATGTGGGGCTTCAACTCACAACCCTGAGATTAAGAGTTGTACACTTTACCAACTGAGCCAGCCAGGCAACACCCCCCACCCCGCAACAAACAGTAACTTCTTAAGAAAAGAAAAAAGAAATTTCTTAGGTAGCTTTCTTTATTTGTTCTAAGCATATAAAGCTGTGTTTCTTTTATTGATAGAATTCAGTAAAATATAAATAAACATTAATCCAACCATTCTACAATATTTGGTATGGACATCACTTTCCTTAATCAATAAAAATGCAGGAAAATGGGTAATTTTCTAAAATTTATCAGGCTTTTATTTTTATCATAAAGGAAAATGGAAGTTTGTAAACTATTTCTAGGTACCTCCAAAAGGCACTTAAAAATTATAAGATGTAT
The DNA here is from genome assembly GCF_008692635.1 of Crocuta crocuta. Lineage (NCBI taxonomy): Eukaryota > Metazoa > Chordata > Mammalia > Carnivora > Hyaenidae > Crocuta > Crocuta crocuta. Next base: position 331,304 of record NW_027526949.1, read on the forward strand.
AATAATTAAATTGTTAGTCCAGGGTATATACCAAGAGACTTTTTAAAAACACTTTCTTCAATATTAAAAATAAATACCTATATTTAAAATACATAACTAAAAGGGCTGTTATCTTCACTCGATGAATTTAAAATAGTGTAGTAATCTTATGGTAGCCTTATTTTGTATTTCTAATAAACTGAACAATATTCAGATTTACCATCTCCATGGTATCCTAAGCAGAATCATCAGTATCTAGGAGTCCTTTCCTTTATCAAATCCTTTGTTCCTTGATAAAAAGAAGTCCATTGTGAGATTTGACAATCTCAAAACTGTTGCTTTTTATCAAGTGATTATAGAAAAAAGAACTGTAGATTTAAAAGAAGCCTTCTAGGTATGTTGGATTTTTGTTTCCAGAATTTTAGAAATTATGCTAGAGTTTGTTTTCCTTTCCTTATGATTTAATGAATGTGTATGCATAAATAGAGTTCTATTTTGAAAGCAGTTGATAAAGACATAGAGGGTATTTATGGTAACAGAAGAAAAAGAACTTTACTGCTGGGCGATCCTGGAGCTGTTCTGCCAAGTAGCTATCAGCATGAATGGAATGATGTTTAACCACAGACCTGCACTGCTGTAGGATAGAGGACAAAATAAGGTGATGTCAGGGACTTTTAAAATTATCCACTGACCTCAACATATACTTTAAAGGACTTTTGCTTATTTTGCCTTTGCTCATTATTTTTTTCAAAAACTGCAGGCTCCATAATAGTTTAAAGTATTTTAATTGTTAAGGATTAAGTCGTGCTTATTTTAGAATGCTTAATTTCAAGATTTATAAAGTGCTTACAGAATACTATATTGTCTATTTTTAAATTTTGTATGTACACATGTGTATTATCTAAAAATATTCACATTAACTGCATATATAGAAGTAAATAAATTTAAGAAAAATAAATACTGATTTGCTATTAATAGATATTTGAGAACATAATGTATCCCAGAACAATATTAGGAATATGTACCGGTCTAATGTAATATCTATTTCTGCATACCTGTCTATAATTTTTCTAAAAATCTAATTTGAGAAGAGGAGCTCATTTGAGATTCTACTATCCAAATTTGCCTTAGTTATAGGCCATAAATAGCTACCAATGACTTAATTTATTCATTCCAAATATTTTATCCAACAGCCTGTTGGAGGGGTAATAAGAGTCTAAGTTTGACTGAACTTATGAGAGGAAAAAGAAGGTAGTTAATAGCAACCTATCCTTCCAATTTCACATAACTCTTTTTATCCTTTGTTTCCTTTGAAACACACAAAATTCAACTACCACTCACCTCTCCACCATCTAAGCCATTAGTATTTATGAAGGTCAGAAGGGAAATATTATATATCATCTAGCTCTTATAATGCCACTAGGTCTCATAATGCTTTGCTCTCATTTTATAAATGGCAGAAATTAATTAATTACAAGTGTCAACATCAAATGAATACAATGGAAAATTATCTTGAAACTGTGTTTTTTAAATGACTTTTTAAATTAGGGCTAAGAGTTTCAGTAAGCACCAAAGTTAACTTCATATTACTGTTTGGCTAGAATTTAGAGCAAATACATTCACAAATGTAGATTAATATTTTAGCCAGTTATGTATCTGTACACACTCTAGAACTAGTGGAAGAGGTTTAATTCATTTACCAAAAACACCCATGTGCCTAAATTTTTAGCATGTCATTTTTTGTATATTACATTCAACTTTCATCATGTACTTGAATATTGTTACTTCAAAGAAAAATCTTGAATATTAATTCACTTGATCTGTATTTTGTTCTTCTAGGTATACAAAATCCAGATTTGTCAATCAGTATATGTTTATAGAGCACCTATTTTGACAAAGAGATATATTTATAAGCAAATAAAACATCTTCAACATCTTAATATAAACAATTCATCATTGAGTGAGTAATTAGGTGATTTAAGGATGAGTGACTACCTATATGTAAGGTCTTTTAGCTTCCCTTCTCTAACGTCAAAATATTCTTTCATGCATCATTTTCCATATTCTGTGCTCTCAGAAAAGAATGGAATGTATCCAAATGGAATGAATCAGTAGACCTCAGGTTCCTAATCCAGCTTATTCTTACTTTGTATAAAACTTGCTTTGTCTATTACTTTTTTCTGGTCGCCTCTACCTACTTTCTATAAATGATGCAGATTTTTTCCATCATTGGCAATCTTCTATGCCTCATTTGACCACTTTTAGTGAGCTCCTAACCCAGTCAATCAACATTCTTCACTTAACGCTTTTTACCTTCAATTGTACACTACTAAAATTTTTTCTTACAGGTGAATAGCAAATGATTTTCTAAACTGTAAATCCAATGACCTTTTCTCAAGCTTCTTACTAAACTTGTAATTCCAATGCTTTCAGACACTTTTCTTCCTTAGAATTTCTAACATCCAATTTTTTCTCACAAATACTAAATCAACCCATCTATATTTTTTGAAAAGCCCACATTCTTTTCTTTCTATACTTTCTAACTCACCAATCTCACCTCATTAGATATTAGCATTATTTTCTTTAGATGGAGTTAAGGATAATTTTTTTTAATAAAGCCACAGGAAAAGGTAAGTTTGTAAAGATTTCTTGCTCCAAGTTTAGGATTAAAAGGATTATCTTCAAATCCTTACGTCTTAAAAGTGAGAAAGCAGTTGATATGCTAGATACGAGTTCCCCCACAAATAACTTTTAGTAGTGCATTTGTTGATATAGTACATGTAGAAATGTGAACTGAAGGTTAGTGATGAGTATGACAGCCATTCTGAAGTCTTTCTGCCCTTCTTGTCTATGTCTCTGTCTTCCCTGATTACTCTGTTCTTCTTCCAACAACCACAATGTAAGCATCTCCATCCAATGAGTCTTGGCTTCTCCCTCGTTATTATCCCATACTTAATAAACTTGTATACTTCCTCCACTATCTCTGTGAAAATGACTTCCACATCTTAATTCTCTGTGTTCCAGATTCTCATTTTTAGTTGTCTGCATGCCCTGACTACCTATTTGTCCATAAGCATCTCAAATGCATTATTTCCAAAACTATTAAGATTATTCCATCTATCTTGACCCCACTCTGATTTCTTTCTTGATATAATTTTCTTAGTTTTACTGCCATGTTCCAAGTCATTTGAATTTAGAAAATATTGGTGATATGTGACTTTACCTTTTCCCACTTTTTCAACCAAACAGATGATGATTTCTTTAGTTTCTACCTTTATATTTCATCTTACATCAACTCTGTCTATTCCTTTCACCCAGCTAAAACCTCACTCCCAGTTTTCCTTTCTGCAGTTGTGTCTTAATTGAGCACATGGCCTTAGTGTGATGTCTCTCTGACCTGTGCTGCACAGATGTTCTGAACTAATACTCCTAAAACTTAATTACAATAATAGAACTCTCATGCTCAACATCCTTCATCAAATTCCCATTATATGTTGCCATACAAGGCCCTCACAATATTGTGCCAAATTTTCCCAACCAGTATTTTCCCAAATGCCCCAAAATTCTTCCCAAACTTAAATATTCATTCTTCTTCCAATTTTATATGCACATTACTTCTTTTATACCTTTGTTAATTCTATAAATCCCTAGTGTCTTGCCTCTCCATCTTTCCTTATTGAACTCATTGACTCACGGACTTTGCTTAAATCAGTCAAGTATTTTCACCCTATGATATGACATCTCTATACCACCATAAGGACTTTATTTGCACCTCACTGAAAGTACCTCATATGCTGTTTTGTATTATTATTGTCTGCATAATTTTCTCCTACCTATCCCCCTTTCTAGATGGAAAGTCACTGAGAGAAGAACAATGAACAGTATAGAGCTCTTCATCAAATAATATTTGTTAAATTGTTTTAAGCAAACACAGCTTCACCAAAAATAAAGAGAATTCATTAACATAATTCCTAACAGACATATTTTTGCTCCCTCAATATTTTATACAGATGAGGAAAAGAGGTTAAGAACAATTAAAAGCCAAACCATTCTATTTGCTTGCCTCATATGAGCATGTATATAATAGGTAATTAGCCCACAGGAATTAGTGAAATATTTTCAAGCCACCAAGGAGAACATTACTATATAACCATGGATTTTTATCACATACTACAGAGGCCCCAAATAATTAGAAAGGTTTAAGAACTTGCTTTATTCTCAAGGTACAAATTATAAACAGAGGCATACTGGTAAATGCTAGTAATGTGTTCTATCAGCAGAAAATTTCTAATTAAAATAACTTACCTTATAGCTGAGATAACCAAGTAGTATTGTTTCAAATAGACTTATCAATGCCACTGAAACCTGGAAAATAAACATACTTTAATGAGAAAATGCAAAAGAATTAAAATATATATACTCATGATTATAGTACTTTACTTATAAATATTTGCATATATGCATATGCATTTGTATAATATACAGATATAGGTGTAACGAGGTAGTATGTGGCACTTTAACTTCCATATACACAGGAGAGGTTGCAGACTATCCCCAGCCACTATAAGCTTAGTATTACAATTTCTAATACTCCTCAGTAAATGCTTATTGTTTACTATCTCAAATATAAATGTGGAATTGGAAGGGTCAGACTAGCTGGAGCTTGGGTCATGATACATAAAGAATTGGTTCTTTTGTGTATGTTCCTAATATGCACAATCACACACAACTGCCCCAACCACAAACACCATCCTCTCCCAGCAACACTTCCACCACCTCTAGAACATCTACCAAAAATATTCCTTTCAGAAAAAGAAGGAATATAAGCTTTGAGTTGAATGATACTTTCTATCCTATCACCCACCTCAAGCAAAATGAAAGAGCAGCATCCTTGAACACTAAACAAAATAGTCTATGTCAACACTTCAAGGTACTTTCAGATTTTGTTTGAAAGAACTTCCCCTTTCACAGCTGGAAGAACATGTCCTACACCCTCCTAGACAAGTTTCCATCTTTTTCTACATTCACTATTGTGTATACAATTTCCACTCCTGAACGACCAAAAAGCTATGACTGCACAACAGGAAAAGTAACTAAAAAAGATATCCAAATGATTTTGTATTAAATACTCTCAACACTTTGGGGTAGATGAATAGAAGAAATTAAGCAAGCATAAACAAGAAATGACTCAGAGAACAATTATGTTTGTTTACAGACTTTTGAGATTTCAGACAATCTGCATAAGAAAGGCAGATACGCTGGAGTTTTAAATTTTAACTCCTGTTGGAATGAAAGCTTTGATTTAAGTGAATATCAAAACAAAAAGATAACAAAAAAGCATATGAACGCATGGCAATATAAGTAAATTATGTTCAGAAATACGTATGGTAGTCCAGCATTGTTCTGATGTTAAATGCACATCTCTTAGATTTTTCATGCTAGTCCTTTAAATCATAATCATCCGTGCTTTTTTCCTATAGGTAGTGCTAGAAGATCCCTACAACACTTGTGGCATGACTACTCAAAATCCTATTGTAAAATAAGCATTATCATTACAGTAAAATATCACTATTTGATAAAAGCAATTTGAATAGATCAAAATGTATTTCAAGGCCATATATGACTACTCTGAAAAATATTAACTTACTTCAAATATACATCTCACTGAAGGATAATATAGGAAACAAGCTAGAGATTAGTAGACTGACTTTTTAGTAAACACTTAAATATTTGAAAGAGTATTTGTAATTAATGACATTGCAACACAAATCAGTATAAAAAAACCATAAAATACAACTTGACTTCAAAAAGTATGAAATATCTAGACACAGTAAAAATGTGATTTCATAGTTATGATCACAACGCATACACAACTAAAATAATTCATCATAAACTTTAAAATGTACGGACTTTACAACCCTCATGACTTTAAAGAGAAACTGAACATTTGATTTTAACATATTTTAAAGGATGTTTATAAACAGGGAGCTTTAGAGTTTTTCTATTACTTCCAGACTTAACTGTCTTCCAGTCTGTAATTTTTTACCTTTTTATCTATTCTTTGGATAACTTTCACATTTGAAAAATAATAGAAAATAAAAAGTATCTGTAGGAGAGACAGGAGTAGAGGAGATGGGAACTTGTAAAAAGTTTGCTGGGCATAAAATTCAATAGAACAAGGAACAAAGAAGAGATACAGACAACTCTAGGGAGCAGCTCAGCAACATAATTCAGACATGCTGTTCCCTCTCATATTTTCTGACTCTTTCTTCAGGATGCCTTTTATAGCAGAACATACTTTTTGTTTTATTTACAAAATTATCTATTTAGACACCAAGCTCTTGCTATTGGTAATATGAGCCATTCATTCATTTGTTTATTCATTTAATAATTATTTATTGAGATTCTGTCATATTCCAGACACTATGGAAATAAAGTAGAAGAGCAAACATGGTTATGGGATTTTAATTAGTTTTTCAAGGATTATATAAGGCGAATACCTAAAGTAGTTTGGGGAACTTGTGGTGCTTTAACACGCTCCTTTACTCCGGTTTTCTCCAAACCTTCAAAAGCTTTATAAAGTCAAATCCTGATCAGAAGGGAATTCTCAAAAGGTAGAATGCAGGACTCAGGGAAACAAAGATAGAAATAAAATCATTTGTCTAAGATGTGCATCAAGATTAAGTAAGCAATAAAGCAAATTCATTTCTATTATCAACAGTTTTCTCTCCAATAGTATTTCTCTGTAAAATATGATTAAATCCAGAAATATAGGAATAAAACAAAATTGTACATAACCTGTAAGCCCCATAAAGGTAGACTTCTGTTCACCCAAAAGATATGAGACCTATAAAAAAAAGATGAGATATTAATTTTTAAAAACATGAAAAATGCACTCTTTTTAAATTTTCAATTGAAGTTGGAGATATTTAAATAATGTTTCATTAAAAGACAATAAAATATCAAAATTAAAATTAGAAAAACTTTATATTGTTTCAGTTTTCATTTTGATAATATTCACTTCTTTTCCAGGAACAGAAAATGGCTTATTCCTTATAAAGCATTTCTAATTTCATTTTCATTCTCATGTTAATATGAAAGAAAAGATAATGTCCTCTTATTTAAAGAGTGATTATGGCAAGGTAGAAAAACCTCAAACCCTTTATTAGTCAAATCTCCATTGAAAAGTCACTTAAGGGTTTGCCATAAACTCTAAGATTTTGTTATTTTAACACCATTAATATTTTGACAATACAAAGTCAACAGTATCAGTAATTGGAATTAAGAAACTCATAGAACACAGTAGTATTTCAGATTTGGATTTGTATAAAATTTTAAAAAATCTGTGGCGAGTTTAGCATAAAACCTTAGGCAGGACAAAGAGCAACTATCCTTAAATATCCCCTAAAAATCATATAATCCCTGATGCTAGAAATTTTAAAACACCATGCACTTCTAATGTCCCATTCATTATAATTTTTTAAGTAGGCTTCAAGCACTGCATGCAGTCGAACTCAATGACCCTGAGCTTAGGGACCCTGACTCCAAGAATCACATGCTGTATCAACTGAGCCAGCCAGGTGCCCCAACTAGTTATAATTTTTAACAATGTATACCCTACTATTGCCTACATTTTTTGTAGACAGCTGATTCAAATCAAAGTCACTCACAGCAATATAATCTGCTCATGAAAAGGTGAGAAGGGTTATATTATGCTGCCCAAAAAAATGCAAATAAAAAAAAAGAAACTATACAAAACAGAACAAAGTCTATTCACTGTTTACAGTTATGAAGTATTAGAGGAGTCCCATAAAATATTAAGGCTATTTTTAAATCTTTAAGGTATTTCCTTTTGGTAATATGTAGAGAGCAATAAACTCTCTAAAATTCTAGTTTTAAAAAAAATTATAAACTTTAAAATACCATTCAAAGAACTTATCTATCTTATTAAAGTAGAGTATTCTGTTATTCCAGAATGTCACATCTACCTGGAAAACTGATATCTTCAGTTGCTCCAAACCAAACCTGTGACCTTTCGCTCAAAAACCGGTCCTCTCTATTTTTACCTCTCAGTAAATGGCACCAAATTCCATTGTATTTGGTTACCCAACAACTTAAGCATCATTTAGATTCTCTCCTCTCCTATATTTGCAAATACTTAATACACAAGTCATCAAAACTTTCAATTCTTTCCACCAAATATCTGTAGAATACATCTACCTTTCTTCATCTCAACTACCATAATCATCTCAATCTAAAATACCACTTTCTGCAATTGGGACTCTTGCAAAAGTCTACCAGCTAGGAACCTACACTTCTTTTTGCCTTCTAAGTTACTACTAAACAGATTCTTGCTAAATGAATTTTAGGTCACATCACCCCACTATGTATTGGCACTACACATTTGTTAAGATAAAGACCAAAACTCTAAAACGGCATTCTTTTTTTAAAAAAAATATTTTATTTATTCTTGAAAGAGACAGAGCATGAACAAGGGAGAGGCAGAGCTAGAGAGGGACACAGGATCAGAAGCAGCCTCCAGGCTCTGAGCTGTCAGCACAGAGGTGGACTCGGGGCTCAAACTCACAAGCTGTGAGATCATGACCTGACCCGAAGTCAGATGCTCAACCGACTGAGCCACCCAGGCGCCCCTAAAATAGCATTCTTAAACTTACTCAACTGTGACATGACCACACCCTTTTTTACATGAGCTCTACCCTTATCCTAGCTCTCAGTTCAACACTCTCAGGGAAATCTTACGTGAGGCTGTCACTCGATCAATGTAGTCAACTAATCTCTTTGGCAATGTCACTCACCACATTTCTCCTGCTATTTATGTTCATTGTAACTTACATTTATTTGCAGATGTATTTCTTTAATAATTATCTATTCATTAAACTGCAAGTTTCCCTAAGATGAAACAGTATGTCTATTTTACTCACTATTACAGTCCCAGTGTCTGTATGAGTACATGCCTATAGTAAGCTGGGCATTCAGTATAAACAAACTGATGGTACCATAAAAGCAAAAATATGGCTGATGAGTTCACAACACTGTCCTTTCCAAAACACATCTTTTATATCTTCAGTGACAAGATATGTAAGACCGAAGAGGGATATGGACACAGTTTTCATAGATGAAAATTATGTGCCACAAAACCAACTAAAATTAAGTGAATAGCAATCCCTGGAAAAGTATAAAGTAAATTGTGAATCAGAAGTTTGAAAGCATTTTCAAAGAGAAATTAATACTTACTATGGATTTACTGAAAACTAGTTATCAAACAAATAGCATTTCCTTTGGTCCAAGATGTTGCTTTGATAGGTCCTGAAATGTCATAGAGCATTTAAATTTAAATAAGACTCTGAAGAAAAGCCTTTTCTTAGACAAGACTGGGTCATGTGGAGTAGGTTTCATAATCTTTAAAAGAACATTTCTACAAAACTCTAACATATAAATTGCAGTGTGAAGTGAGATCTCCAGTGGAGATCATCTTTTCCACCAATTTACTTAGTGCTAAATTGGATAAATACAAAGAAGTACAAGGCATAAATGATAGTAAAAACTAGTGCCCAAACTCTTTTTCATAACGTGAGTTTATCGTGAAAAAAGAATGTAGGAGCTAATTTGCACATTTCTAGATCACCTCCAGAACCAAGAAGTGAAAGTGAACCTGGCAATCAGACCATAATTCCAAATGCAGATTTAATCCCACAGACAATAAAGTACTAGGAGGAAAGAATACCTGTACAGGAATATTTATTATAGCATTATTTGTAGTAGGAAAGGAGCTGGAAGAGAATTAAAGTGGCCTCATCATCAACAATATCAAAAATAACATGAATAAGAAAAAAGTCATTGAAAAAAGTGATGTATATAAAATTGCCCTAACTATATCAGTATGAGCATGTTACATGTATATGTGTTCACACGGAAAGAAGTTAGAAAAGATTGCTCATCAAAATACTGAAAGTACTTATTTCTAGGTGTTGATAAGTTAGGTAATTTTTACTTCCTTTCCTTGCCATAAGTATTCATATAGTAATAATCATGAACCAACTATAAAATCATAAAAAATAAAATAAATTTCACTTTCTTAATTATAAAAAATAAAAAATAAAACAAGAGTAATCATAAAAACAAAATTTGTATGATTCAGTTGTTCAGATTAAACTAAGTTTATAGATAAAATCCATGTTTGAAGCATCATTGTGAAAACTGGAAGAACCATACCCACCCAATGGAAGTTACAGCAACAGTTAAACATAGAAAGTTAATGACCTGTAGCCTCAGCCACTTTTCACAGCATGCTTATTTATGGCTTCTCCAAAAGGTAAGAAAATAGCTGCTAAAAATGTCTGATAAGCTTTGGCAGCTGAGGCAGAAGTCCAGGGCTGGGTTAACCAGAAGAATAAAGCATTTGTTAAACACATGAGAGTAATAGGGTCAATATGTGGGCCATAATTTATATGAAAGAACCCTGTGACTCACAAACTTGAGATGAACGCAGATTGTTAGCTCTCCAAGACAATGAATACAAGCCTGTGTTATAGTAACAAAGTATAATACCCTAAACCAGGATGGAAATGATAAAACTCTCCTAATCATAACAAATACTGAGAACTGAGTACTAGGTATGATACTAGGCTCACATCTTAACAACTTAAAAAAGTAAGTGTGTCTGAAACCAAGGAGACTAGGATACTGATGTATAGTAGAGTTCCGACCACATATTAGGGAGATTTTTCAGTAACTGATTTCTTTCAAAAATCTAGATATATTCATACCAGGCTAGACAGCCTATCGTCAGGGTGTTACAGGGAAGACTAAATACTAACTTTTTAAGAGACTGGACTTTTAAGAGACTTTCCATTACCTACGCACTGCCTTAGGCTTTCTATCAACATTCTTCTCCCCTCTCCAAGATAGAGTTGAGTGCAAAAAGCCACTCTTGACCCAAAGGCTACATTTCTCAGCCTTTGAGTGAGAGTATGGTGATATGACTGATTCCCACCTGAGATCTGAGAATAACAATACAAGTAAAAGTGTTGCTTGTCATTTGTTCGACAATAATTTCAGGAAGTGTATATATACCTTCTCCATGCTCTTTTTATCTTTCTGAAAGCTGGAGAGGATTCTTAAGTCCCAAAATATAGACACAAAATAAAAGTGGCCTGCATACATAATAATGTATTTACATGTTATAGAGCTTGTGCGTGTGTGTATGTGTTAATCACTGTAGAAAAGATCTACACTAAGAACACCAGCATTAGACTCCAGTAAACAAAAAAAATTCTTTGAATTTTTTTATATTATATGTTGGAGAACTTGGTGTTACTTCTATCTCTACTGTAACTAATATACATGACAGAAGAAAAGGTCTACATTCTTTCCTATTGGTTATCAAAATTTTACTTCTCCTTTTAATAACTGTTAACCTAAAAAAAATAATCTTTAAAATGTGAATATCACTTAAACACATTTGTTGCTCTATTAGGCACTGATTTTCAATGTAAATCCAAATACTATAAAGTATAAGCACATTCATGTACTTCTTACCTCTGTCTCTATCCCTTGATATTAAAAACTAATAATCACTTCCACAATTTTTAAAATGGATGAGGATGCATTCATTTTGACACACAATGTAGAACTGTAAACACCAGCAGGCAAAGAGTCAATAATGGCTCATGAATGAAATTCATAAACTACATGCTGGAGGTGTGTTTCCATTGCTAATGCTTATAAATCATTTGCTACAAACTGTGTGGACATCACAGTTTTTCACTTGCACAATTTCATACATTAACAATAACATTTTTTCATATCCTCAGTTGTCCATACTTGCAACATTTTCATATCAATTTTCACTCTTGAGGAACTTAAAAATAAAGCAAAGCCGCACAAAATATCCACAGCTTTATTATGTCAGAAGCTCTAATTAAATAAATCTCTTTGCTGAATTAGTCTCATTATTTTAAAATAGAGCCTGTGCCCATAAAGGCCACTTCTGTTTTTCATTAACCAATACTGCATTGACAATGGGAACTGAACAGAACATTGTATTCAAAATGGAGCCATAAGTTATGTTGTTATGTTTTTTAATTGCAGTAATCTGGTTTTTCAAATGTATATCCTCTATAATTATGGCTAAATATTCTCAGTAATATGACATAGAAGTTAATTGTAGGAAACTTTGTTCCCCTTAATGTTTTTCAAATAATATAATTTTACTCCACCATCATCCCCCAGCGCCCTTTCACCCGTAGAGAAATTCTATCATGCCTTATTTTATGATTTTCAGATCACTCTAACGTACGTTTTAATTATAAATCACCAAGTTTTAAGAACTATTGTGGTGTGCATTTGTAAGGAAGTATAGTGTGAACCATTTTTAATAATACATAGACAGGAAAATGCAATAAATGTTAATACACACTGCCATCTCTAGCCAGTGGTCCTTAATCATCTTGATTGCACAACACTATCAATAAAACTTTTGAACATAATTCCATTAATTCAACAACATTCCTTGACCCACAAAGTCTTACACTAAGTATGAGAGCTACAGAGGCAAATAGAACATGGTCCTTGCCCTTGGTAAGCATATAAAGAGAACAAAGAAGTAAATAGTAAAATCAAGGGCAGTGTGTTAAGTGTTGGGACAGAAGTGGGAGGGGAGGTGTATCAGGGAGGCTCAGAGAATCCCTAGAAGCTACTCCTAACCCAGAGTAAAACTGGGCTATAGATCAGGATGTCAGATAAGAATTTCAGATAAAGTATCATCCAAGAAATTGCTACCCTGAAGGTCTAGAAGTCCTGAAGCAAGTTAAAAAGGAGTAGGTAGGTAGTGATATGGGAAACAAAGGCAGAAGGAAATGGCAAATTAAATTCCTTAAAACCTGCAGCCCATTGACAAATACTTGAGGCTGGCAGAGCAATGTTTCTCCAGGAACCCCCTACTGTCTTAACGCTAATGCTTTGCTAGAGGGAAAAACAACCTCAGCTTTACCATAGCTAACTCTCCCGTATCCTATGAGTCTTCTTTAGCATATGAAAATCTCATTAGAAACTTCCCCTGGACATTCCCTCTCCCAACTCCAGAGTATATAACCAGTCTGTACTCATGGTCACGGGCCACTCCTTCTGCCCATTCTCCTGTCCCATGCTGTTAATAAAATCACCTTTTTGCACCTCAGCTCCGGACCCCCCAAACCCCACTATCACCTCAAAACCTCACCAGGTAGTGAGACACAGGAATGGAAAACAGAGGTTCAAGAAGACAACGCAGAGTATGCAAAGTCTCCGAGACAAAGGAGAAAACAGTATGTGTAAGTGACTTCAGGTAGGTGAGCTTGGCTGGTTAGGGGGTGAGGTGAGGTGAGGTGAGGTAAGCAAAGGTCAGGTTATAAAAGACCTTCATTTATTCAGTTATTCACTCACTCATTTAATAAATAACTACTGGTTGTCTGGGTGGCTCAGTTGGTTAAGCATCTGACTCTTAATTACAAGTCTCATGGTTCCTGAGTTTGAGCCTCGCATCTGGCTCTGTACTGATAGTGCTCCTCTCTCTCGGCCCCTCCCCTGCTTACGCGTGCTATCTTTCTCCCTCTCCATGTCTATCTCTCAAGAGTAAATAAATAAATTTTAAAAAAGAAATAGCTACTAAGAGTTGAATTTGTGCCAGCTTCTGAGGATTCAAACAATAATCAATGCCTCATGGAAGAACTATTGCAATCCACGTGAAATACACAGGAAACAAAACAAGTATGTATAATATATGAAAGATATAAAGGCAGTGGAAAAAAGTTAAAAGGGAAAAGAAAAAAAAAGCACTTGAGGGAGTCTTATGAGGAGAATACAATTTTAAACAGGATATTTAGGTAAAGCTTCCCTGAAAATACAATTTTGAGTAAAGATCTGAGGAAGTGTGCCTTATGTTATCTGATGGAAGAGAATTCCAGACAGAGGGAACAGCAGGTATGAAGGCCTGAGCCAGCTTTAAGGCTGGTATGATCCAGAAACAGAGAAGAGGCCAATGTGATTGGAACAAAATGGGTGGGGGAAAAGGAGAAGGAGATGCAGTTACAGAGAAGCCATGGGAGGCACCTCGGCATTGAGAGCACAGCCACGTCAAGATCCGACTTAGATTTTACAGAAACGCCGACTGCTATATTAAGAATAAACCAAAGGGGAGCGAAGGCGCAATTAGCAGGACTAATTCGGAGGTCTCCTGCAGTACTCAGGTGACAGAAGGTGGCCCGTGCCAGGGTGGCAGCGCTGAGAAATGATTCTATGCTGGATATATCTTGAAAGTAGAAATGACAGAATTTTCTAAGGGGTTTGCATATGTTGCAGAGTGTGAGACCAAAAGAGAAGTTAAGAATAACTCGAAAGCATTTGGCCTGAGCAACTGTCAGGTTGGAATTTGATTCTGCTGAAACGTGGAAGGCTGACAGTGGAGCAGGGCTGGGGGAAGCTCGAACTGTCACCTGCTGAGATGGGGAAGAGCACACAAGAAGCCTTGGAACATGACAACTTCAAAATGCCTATTAAACACCCAAGTAGAGAGGATGAATATGCAGTTTAAACTGAGGGGGGAGGAATTGGAAGCTGCTGGTCTCTATGGTCAATGACGTAATCAGGGAAGAAAGGCAGAAAAACATTAATGCTGAAGGCCTCAAATCAAAGGGGAAATATGAGAAAATTTCTGCTTCTCTGTATGTCAGGTGGGAATAATAAGATTGAGTGTATATTGAATGAAATAACATAAATAAAACAACTAGTAAGAGCAGAACTCCAAAATATACAACCTTTCACAAGCTGAAAAGTCCCTGAGGGTAGTGAATGTTATATCTTGACACACAGAAATATAAATGCATGCCAAATATTCAATAAAGATAGAGTGGGACAGCCATAATTATATTTCATTAAATAAAAATTGTATAAAGAATTATCACATAAATGGTTATATAAGAAAGTTTCAATTGTTAATCTTTAATCCTTTAATAAATACAGAATAATTTTCACTGTCTACGCAAGCTGAGGAGTAACCGATTCATTTAAATGCACATTATATCCTCACTTTCCATTTTAATTTGCTCTTTTGTATTTCTCAATTTTCTTAAGGCAAACCTCCACATGAAAAATACAGTTGGACATAAGTTGGCCATCAAATTTCTTTTCTGCTTTGAAAATTATTTTAAATTTAGTGGCTTGGACAGGAACTCAAGGTGGTGAGGAGTTCAAAATTATTCATGCTATTACACAGATAGTTCCCTTCCCTACTACTTCTAGTGAAGGAAAGAGCTTAAAAAGGGAAGTCTATAAATGAAAGAAATGCAATTTAATAAAAGCAACATGATAATGAATGGAAAAATAAGTTAAAACAAATCAGTAAGTCATTTAACTCAAATAAGATAAAGAGCTATACAAGCTAAATCTGAGACTTGGTGATGCATTCCCAGAACATGCTAGAGTGTTTCAAAAGTCACTAGACTTTTGTTGTTGTTGTTGTTGTTATTGTTGTTGTTTTGTTTTTTTTGAGGATTTTTTTTTGTTTTCTTTTAGATTCCACTTATAAGTGAAATCATACAGTATTTCCAGTTTTCTAACTTATTTTATTAACATAATGCCCTCAAGGAATCTTTAAAAAGAAAAGGTAACACCTAGTATAACTGAAAATACTTATAAACCTGGCATACAAGAGTATACCTTTTTGGAGTATATGTAAATCAAGAACAGAAAAGTATATGGGTCTTTAAAGAGACTAACTCCATACTAAGCAATTAAACTGAAAAGCCAGATCAATTTAATTGAGACAAATACCTAAAACATCCTTAAGAAAATGAGTTCCATAAAACATCCTTCAAAATAAAATTCAAAATAATCAAAAAAATGTTGTAGTTCAAAGACATCTTACCATTCATTTCCTTGTGAAGGGTTTTCTAGTAGCACTCGGATTATGTATAATAAACAGCTTAGTAATTTGAGAGAAAAATTGAATAGACGAATTCTTAGACCTTTAAACAAACAACAAAAATTTAATTTTCATTTTAACTTAGTTCACAAGACTAAAAAATTGCCAACAATAACAACTTTAAGTAGAGCACTTAAATTGTATTTAAAAACTACAATACCATAATTGTCTAAAACTCTTAAATTTTAGGCATCTGAATTTTAATTAGCTAAATATTGAAATAAATAGTGAGATTGACAGACTGTGTGCCCTGCAAATGGCCACAAATATTATACCCAAGAATAAATCTAGGTTTGAGCATTGAGAAGCCACAAATATGACTGGTTCAGATATGCCTAGAAGTGTAAGCATTTTTTATATCCGTGAATTTTGGAATAAATTTTAGCCAGCTAGAAAATCTAGCTGCTTATAAATTCACCATATAAGTTATACAGCTTTTACCTTCAAGACACCTTGTAGATTTGATTGTGAAGGAATTATAATCATGTATATAATTATATATTATACATCCAGTAATTACATAATTATAGAAGAATCATAGTAGCATTTGCTGGAAAATACATAACACACTCACACACATTTTAGTTCGACCAGTTGAAACTTACTATTTCCTTTAGGTTAAGTACCAAGGAAATCTTAGATATTTGGGGGGTATTAAGACTGTCATGTATGTACCTGTGAAACTGTGTAGGTCACAGCTATGCAGCCTGTAATACTTAGTGATGAAGAAGAGCAATTAACATTAAGCAAAATATGGTTAAAGTCTGATCAATAGAAGCATTACCTTTCCTGCAATTATCCGGTGGTATCTGATTCATGCATTATGAATAAAATTTTGAGAAAGGTCTTCTTATAATTATTATTTAATAAAATCTGCAAATGAAATGTCATTTTTTTCTCTGCTATATGTGAGTGTACTTGAAGTAACATTTCTTAACAGTAAAAGGTTAATGCCTAGTAATTTTGTAATTTTCTTAGGCTTCCCTATTAAAATGGTAGGTATACTTTTTATGGGTTAGCTTCCTTATAAAGTCTTTTAAACTGTTAATGAAATTGCCCTGGTTTTATAGAACTGGTCTCCTGAAAAGACTGCTAAATCATAGTTGGGTGCTGGTAAAGTACTCAAATAATGCATCTACCTTTTCTGGCCTGGAGAGATAGAATTATTAGCATTAAGATCAAGAAGCCCTTCTATTCAAATGATATGGCCCCATTAGGATAGATCTATTGATAGGACTTCCTTGGAAATTCTAAACAACCAGATTAGAGAGGCATTAGCTATTCTTAGCCTTAACCTTCCAGCTAAATTGCCATTAAGAATCTCTAAGCAATGTGTCTTACATACTGAAATATTCCCTATCGTTAGTATTTTGGTAACTTCCAACAACTCAAGCTTTTCTCTTTAAACCCCACAGAGGCATAACTCAATTGAGATGACCCAAAGAAGATTCCAGGGTCAAAATTCAGAAAGAACAAAGCCTACACCAATCTAATATAGACCTTTCCACTGTTTGTTTACATTTTAAGCAATAATTGTATGAAAAAGTGCACACTGACTTATTATATATGGCTTTTTAAAAATCTGTGCTATTATAAGGAGGCAGCAAGTGTCACTGACACATCAATCTTGACTGCTCTTGGCTCAGTAACTATGTTTATTTCATGTCTTCCTCAAGTTGCAATGTTTCCCAAATTTATCTGATAAGAATCAGTGGAGTGTGAACTCTGCACTGAGCCCTACACTTCCTGATTCAAAATCTCCAGAGAAGGATGCTAGTAATCTGTACGTTTCAGAAAACCCTAGATATTTCTTGTTATCAGGCATGAATCGGAAACATTAAACTCTTCCCCAGTAAATCAGTTTGAGAAGGATAGAGCCTATTCAAACCAAGGTTTACATGTGCCTCACAGTTAAAATAGGGGACCCGTCATTTAAATTATTTTCCTCACTAATCCAAATGGTCCTCTAACAAATCCACCTACTGGTGTGGGATTTGGGGAACTGCAGTTATTCAAACACCCTAACACCACCACATGTAACATCAACAGGTTTCTGAATTTTTACTGTGTGGCAGAAAAGATTATCAGATTTATTCTATATAAAAGATATTTTGCAAAAGGATTGTACAGCTGAATTTTTTTAGTTAAATATATGTACAAATACATTGATGGCAGAATAAAATGAATGACTTACTTGATCTCTGGTTTTTGATAAAAAATAACTTTAGTCTTTCTTTAAATGTGTTTTCGTTCATATAGAATTCAACTTGTACCCTGCAAGCAGAAGATTAAAATATAATTAAAACTAATAATACATTAAAAATGAAATTATTTCAGTTAATGCATTATAATACACTTTGAACAAACCCTCACTACAGAAAATGAAAATTGAGTAAAATACTGAATTTTTTGGAGAAAAGCAGTTACTTTCCAATTCTAAACATAGTAAGTTCAAATATGATACATATTTAATTCTATTATCAGCATTAGTGGATGTAATGAGTGGTATGGATGATTCAAAACAGCAATAATATGTGTCTTTGGAATAATTTTAGAATCAGCATTTTCCCAAGTTTTTCCCCTGTTATTAAAATCAATTGGATGTTTGAATGCCATCAATGCAAATTGATAGAGTTTGACCACCACCACCAAAGCACTGCATCAGAATCTTAAGGGACTGGATTTGAAAATCTATTTTTAACAAGTCCTTCCCTTCATCTACAGCCTATATGGAACACCATATTGTGGGACATTTTACCTTTTTATTTATTTATTTAGGCTTATATTAATATATACATGATCAACAAAGGAGTAGACAAGTAGAATGTTAAAGTCAACATAGATAGGTTATAAACCAGACAAAACAATGAAGGATCTGAATATTATATATTTGATCTATTTTAAAATAATACCAACAGTCTAAAAAATAGCAGCATGCTAATAAATACATCTGATTTCTCCCTAAATTCCAGCAAACTTCTCTCATGTGAGAAGACCCAATATCTTAGGAGTATCTGGGTGGCTTGGCCAGTTAAGCATCTGACTTTGGCTCGTGTCATGATCTCACAGTCCGTGAGGGCTCTGAGCTCTCACCCCTCTGGAGCCTGCTTCCGATTCTGTGTCTTCATCTCTCTCTACCTCTCCCCTCCTTGGCTCTCTCCCTCTCTCTCTCCCTCTCCCTCTTTCTCTCTCTCTCTCTCTCTCTCTCTCTCTCTCTCTCTCTC